>NW_021166870.1:10000-58412 GCF_900634415.1 Cottoperca gobio | reverse complement strand
TTACCTTATAACCCAACTAGAGCGTTGCGCTGCCAGAATGCAGCTCTCTCTCTCTCTCTCTCTCTCCTCTCCTCTCTCCTTCTCTATATATATATATATATATATATACAGTATATTATGTATATATCATATGTATATATATATATATACATATATATACTGTATATATATATATATATATATATATATATATATATATATACAGTATATATATGTATATATATATATATATATTATATATACATATATATATACTGTATATATATATATATATATATACCTATATTATATTATATGTCTATATATATACTTATATATATACTGTATATATATATATATATATATAAGTATATATATATATACTGTAATACTGTATATAATATATATATGTATATAAATTATATATTATATATATTATGTCATATATATATATAATAGACATATATAGATACGTATATATATATATAATATATACAGTATATATATACTACTGGAATACGTATATATATATATATACAGTATATATATATACTGTAATATATATAAGGTATTATATATAGAACTGTATGTATATATATATACTGTATATATATATATATATATAATACTGTATAGTATATCTATATACCATTATATCTATGTATATATATACATATATATATATATGTCTATATATATATATACAGTATATATATATATATGTATATATATATATATATATATATACAGTATGTATATATATATATATATATACTGTATATATAATATATATATATATATACAGTATATATATATCCTTGCTTTAAATGTTTTCTGTAAAGCACTTTGAAGTAAGTTAATTTATTAATTATTATTATTATTATTAATAAATGAACTTTGTGTTCAGTATTGAGCAGTTTGAGTGTTAAAGGTTAAACAGCCGGCGTTCACAATAAACTCTGTCTGCATCATCATCCTGAAACTGACCAATAGAGGGGCCACACACACACACACACACACACACACACACACACACACACACACACAGTCACATATCTCACACAGCTCCACACACAACGTCCTGAGAGGAAGTTCAGCTGCTTCACTTTAACAGGATGTTTTATAATTAGATTTATTTTAAAAAGACATAATATTGATTTTGATCCTGTTACGATTTAATACTTATTTTATCAACTTTTATTTGCATGTTTTATTCCTCGTGGACGTTGCTCCGGAGTATCTTGTTTATTGTTTCTTGATGTATTTTTATTTATTATCAACCGCCTGTTTTACACACGTCATCATTAATTAGAGCACAAACTGTCACATATTTGTTAACATATCACTCCACACATATATCTTCTAATTCCTGTCTTTTGTCTTTTAATTCAATTTTCTTTTGTTAGATTTTTATTATTTCATTTATTTATTAATAAAAGCTTCGGCGCAGCTCTGATGAAGCTCTGAGTTAACCCTCGTTAAATAAAGATCTTTACGCCTCACTCACCGTTGGGCAGAGGCACGGGCACGCTGGGCTGCTGCTGCCGTCCTCTCTGGATTCGTAACGTTGCCCACTACAAACATAAAGTTATTTTCAGATGACCTCCGACACATTTCCTAACTGCACAAACATATTAAGTAAGAAGTGAAGAGGACAAACAGTCTGCATTGCCTAAAGTCCAGCAGATGTGGAAGCAGAGTTACCTCCAGGATTTGGACCAGGATCTGGATGTAGACCCCGGTGACCCCCAGAGAGAGGCCGAACATGGCCGGCAGCATGATGAGGAACACCACCACAAACATCCACACCTGGAAAACCCCCACAGCCACACACCAGAGGTCCTCCATCACTGACAGCTCTGCAGCTCCGAGGTCACGGCATCATCTGCAAACTGGACAAACAGCACCAGACTCAATGCAGTTTACAGCTTATTTAAGAGATGTTCTTTGGGTCAGCACCAGACTCAATGCAGTTTACAGCCTATTTAAGAGATATTCTTTGTGTCAGCACCAGACTCAATGCAGTTTACAGCTTATTTAAGAGATGTTCTTTGGGTCAGCACTAGACTCAATGCAGTTTACAGCCTATTTAAGAGATGTTATTTGGGTCAGCACCAGACTCAATGCAGTTTGCAGCCTATTTAAGAGATGTTATTTGGGTCAGAACCAGACTCAATGCAGTTTACAGCTTATTTAAGAGATGTTCTTTGGGTCAGCACCAGACTCAATGCAGTTTACAGCTTATTTAAGAGATGTTCTTTGGGTCAGCACCAGACTCAATGCAGTTTACAGCTATTAAGAGATGTTCTATGGGTCAGCACCAGACTCAATGCAGTTTACAGCTTATTTAAGAGATGTTCTATGGGTCAGCACCAGACTCAATGCAGTTTACAGCTTATTTAAGAGATGTTCTTTGGGTCAGCACCAGACTCAATGCAGTTTACAGCCTATTTAAGAGATGTTCTTTGGGTCAGCACCAGACTCAATGCAGTTTACAGCCTATTTAAGAGATGTTCTTTGGGTCAGCACCAGACTCAATGCAGTTTACAGCCTATTTAAGAGATGTTCTTTGTGTCAGCCTCCAGGACTCAATGCAGTTTACAGCCTATTTAAGAGATGTTCTTTGGGTCAGCACCAGACTCAATGCAGTTTACAGCTTATTTAAGAGATGTTTCTATGGGTCAGCACCAGACTCAATGCAGTTTACAGCTATTTAAGAGATGTTCTATGGGTCAGCACCAGACTCAATGCAGTTTACAGCTTATTTAAGAGATGTTCTATGGGTCAGCACCAGACTCAATGCAGTTTACAGCTTATTTAAGAGATGTTCTATGGGTCAGCACCAGACTCAATGCAGTTTACAGCCTATTTAAGAGATGTTCTTTGGGTCAGCACCAGACTCAATGCAGTTTACAGCCTATTTAAGAGATGTTCTTTGTGTCAGCACCAGACTCAATGCAGTTTACAGCCTTATTTAAGAGATGTTCTTTGTGTCAGCACCAGACTCAATGCAGTTTACAGCCTATTTAAGAGATGTTCTATGTGTCAGCACCAGACTCAATGCAGTTTACAGCTTATTTAAGAGATGTTCTATGGGTCAGCACCAGACTCAATGCAGTTTACAGCTTATTTAAGAGATGTTCTATGGGTCAGCACCAGACTCAATGCAGTTTACAGCTTATTTAAGAGATGTTCTATGGGTCAGCACCAGACTCAATGCAGTTTACAGCCTTATTTAAGAGATGTTCTTTGTGTCAGCACCAGACTCAATGCAGTTTACAGCCTATTTAAGAGATGTTCTTTGGGTCAGCACCAGACTCAATGCAGTTTACAGCCTATTTAAGAGATGTTCTTTGTGTCAGCACCAGACTCAATGCAGTTTTCGTACTTCCATTAAATGATATTCACTGAGATACAGTGGGAGCATCTCTTTGGAACAACCTACAATCAACTTCTAGTTCAAAGCTGAAATACAGAGACTCTACTAAAGAGTATTAAAATACTCAAATACAGTGGTGAAAAGTACATTTAGTTAAATACTGTACAATATGAAGTACTATTTTAAGGTACTTTAATTGAGTATTTCCATTTTATTCTACTCCACTACATTTTCAGAAGGAAATATTTGACTTTGTATTCACATTTTCCGTACAAAACACACCATTATCTTATAAAATATCTGTTTTTGTATATATTTACAGTATATTATATCTTTATAAACAGTATAAGGTAGTTATATCTCACCCAGCTATAACATGTTATATCATCAATAATAATATAATAATATTATATAAAATAGTTAGAATATTTAACATATTTGGGACATTTTGCAGAAAAAGCACTTTTGATACTATAAGTACATTTTGCTGATAATACTTTTAGTTTTTGAATGCTTGACTTTGATATTGTTGTATTTCTACTTTTACTAAAGTAAAACTTCTGGATTCTTCTTCTCTGGTTGTATTTCTGTGCACACTCCGCTGGAGGAGAACAACCGTTAGTCGAACCTATCTGAAGTGAACTAAAACACAAACAACAACAAACACATATTATATATACTAATATATAATATATATATTAAGATAAATACCTGAGAGTCGGTGAGTGTTTAATGTCCAGTTGCAACGAAGAAACTGGAACTTGTGTCCAAAGAGAAGCGAAGTCAGTTAAAACCGCCCCTGCGGTTAGTATGGAAGCCCAGCGCCGCCAAAATGACTTATTATAGTGAGAAACTTTAGTAGAATAAAGACCTAGTATCTGAAAATAAAGACTTAGTATCTCATAATAATGACTTAATATCTCATAATAATGACTTAATATCTCATAATAAAGACATAATATCTCAAAATAAAGACTTAATATCTCATAATAATGACTTAATATCTCATAATAAAGACTTAATATCTCATAATAATGACTTAATATCTCATAATAAAGACTTAATATCTCAAAATAAAGACTTAATATCTCATAATAAAGACTTAATATCTCATAATAAAGACTTAATATCTCATAATAATGACTTAATATCTCATAATAAAGACTTAATATCTCATAATAATGACTTAATATCTCATAATAAAGACTTAATATCTAAAATAATGACTTAGTATCTCATAATAATGACTTAATATCTCATAATAAAGACTTAATATCTCATAATAAAGACTTAATATCTCATAATAATGACTTAATATCTCATAATAAAGACTTAATATCTAAAATAATGACTTAGTATCTGAAAATAAAGACTTAATATCTGAAAATAAAGACTTAATATCTGAAAATAAAGACCTAGTATCTCCAAACAACGACTTAATATCTCACAATAATGACTTAATATCTCATAATAAAGACTTAATATCTCATAATAATGACTTAATATCTCATAATAAAGACTTAATATCTCATAATAAAGACTTAATATCTCATAATAATGACTTAATATCTCATAATAAAGACTTAATATCTCATAATAATGACTTAATATCTCATAATAATGACTTAATATCTCATAATAAAGACTTAATATCTCATAATAATGACTTAATATCTCATAATAAAGACTTAATATCTCATAATAAAGACTTAATATCTAAAATAATGACTTAGTATCTGAAAATAAAGACTTAATATCTCATAATAAAGACTTAATATCTAAAATAAAGACTTAGTATCTGAAAATAAAGACTTAATATCTGAAAATAAAGACTTAGAATCACATAATAATGATTCATTATTTTTGCAATACTAAGTCATTTTTTCGACAAAGTTTGTCATTATAATAACATATCATGTTTGTTTCTTTATCACGAGGCTCAGTTTTAATGATATTTTTTATTTTCTCGGCGGTAATGGGCTTCCATATATAATGGCGGACTGCGTTGGAGAAACGCAGCCTTTCTCTGCGGCTATGTTGCGCCTCAGTGACGCTTCTGATTCATCCATCTGTGTAGTCAACAAGAAACATGGCGGAGCCGACGGTCCGTATGTCTGGGATTGTTTTAGCTTCTCTCATGTTTCAGCATGTTAACAGTGATTCAGACGTGGTAAGAAATACATTAACACCTCATTAAAATCTGTATATTTCCAATGGACCCCGCTGGGTGTTTAGTTTAAATGTTTCGGTTACTGGAGAAGAGCTAGCAAAGAACAGAAGTTTCCCAACGTTATTAACACACTTTTAAGTTAATAACTTCTTGTTTAATTGTTTAATTGTTAAGGTACTTTGGAGTATTAGAGAAGTATTTGTTGTTTAGGTGAAGCTAAAACTCCCAGCACGCTATTTCTGCAACTTTTAAAAAATCAAGCTAAGAGTTAACATTCCCGACACACCAGACTCCGTTCAAAGAAATAATAATTTAACGTAACAAGCATTTTGGACAAGTACCCATAAATTCTGAAATATGACTGAGTACGTTTTAAAAGTCATATGGGTCTGCTGGTAACTTCGGCAAATGTTATGATCCAAAAAGTGATTCTTATATGTGTTAAATGTCAACATAAAGATCTGGTGCCCATTTACCGCCCACCACTGTCTAGTGGATAAACAACTGGGATATGATGCGTAAATTAGTGACTGAAATGAATAGACCTTTGCTTTTACAGCCACAGTTATTCAAACATATCAGACTAAACAGTCAGACTAATACAACATACTTTTAAATGTATAATATAGGGTTTAGTTAGGATTGTAGATATACCATCTTTTAAAAAATCTAATTTAAAAGTACTATTTGTGATTTCTAAAGATCTTTTACATTGAGGCTTAAAACCTCTCTTTTCTTTCTTGGGGCTTCTCATATCTCTATTTATAGTAATAGTACTCTATTTATTCATCTCTATTTATTCATCTCTATTTATAGTAATAGTACTCTATTTATTCATCTCTATTTACAGTAATAGTACTCTATTTATTCTTCTCTATTTATAGTAATAGTACTCTATTTATTAATCTCTATTTATAGTAATAGTACTCTATTTATTCATCTCTATTTACAGTAATAGTACTCTATTTATTAATCTCTATTTATAGTAATAGTACTCTATTTATTCATCTCTATTTATTAATTTACTAACAGTTATTATTGTGGATTAATCTGCTGATTGTTTATTCTATGAAACGTCTCACACATTGTCAAAACAAAAGCCATCACAGGTGTTTCTTTAATTACTTAGTTTTATTCAAACAAAAGTTCAGAAGCACAAAAATATTCACTTTACAAAATTTATAACAAATAAAATAAAATCTTCATGTGATTTATTGTCAAAATACGACCCGCTCATTGAATAATCAGCTACTCGTATTTATAATCTTTGTTTAATCCCCTTGTGTTTCTTATATGTGTTGTTTTAATGATGTGTTTGTTTTATGTAAAATCTAAGTCAGCATCGAATATAACACAGTAACAACGAGCAGCAACACAAAGACACTTTAAGAACAAGAATAACAAGAATAATAATAATCCTGTGCAACATGTAATCTGCAGGAAGGACTGATCCTCGGAGAGAGTAAATTCGAGGAGCAGATCACCATCAGTGACTCTCAGGCGGACCACATCCACATCGAGGAAATATACAGTAAGTACTCACTAATATACAGTAATATACATTAATATACACTAATATACAGTAATATACAGTAAGTACTCACTAATATACAGTAATATACACTAATATACAGTAATATACAGTAAGTACTCACTAAAATACAGTAATATACAGTAATATACAGTAAGTACTCACTAATATACAGTAATATACACTAATATACAGTAATATACATTAATATACACTAATATACAGTAATATACAGTAAGTACTCACTAATATACAGTAATATACACTAATATACAGTAATATACAGTAAGTACTCACTAATATACAGTAATATACAGTAATATACACTAATATACAGTAAGTACTCACTAATATACAGTAATATACAGTAAGTACTCACTAATATACAGTAATATACACTAATATACAGTAATATACATTAATATACACTAATATACAGTAATATACAGTAAGTACTCACTAATATACAGTAATATACACTAATATACAGTAATATACAGTAAGTACTCACTAATATACAGTAATATACATTAATATACAGTAATATACAGTAAGTACTCACTAATATACAGTAATATACACTAATATACACTAATATACAGTAATATACAGTAATATACACTAATATACATTAATATACACTAATATACAGTAAGTACTCACTAATATACAGTAAGTACTCACTAATATACACTAATATACAGTAAGTACTCACTAATATACAGTAAGTACTCACTAATATACACTAATATACAGTAATATACAGTAATATACAGTAATATACATTAATATACACTAATATACAGTAATATACAGTAAGTACTCACTAATATACAGTAATATACAGTAATATACACTAATATACACTAATATACAGTAAGTACTCACTAATATACAGTAATATACAGTAATATACAGTAAGTACTCACTAATATACAGTAATATACATTAATATACACTAATATACAGTAATATACAGTAAGTACTCACTAATATACACTAATATACAGTAATATACATTAATATACAGTAAGTACTCACTAATATACACTAATATACAGTAATATACACTAATATACAGTAATATACAGTAATATACAGTAATATACATTAATATACAGTAATATACACTAATATACAGTAATATACAGTAATATACAGTAATATACAGTAATATACATTAATATACACTAATATACAGTAATATACAGTAAGTACTCACTAATATACACTAATATACAGTAATATACAGTAATATACACTAATATACAGTAATATACACTAAGTACTCACTAATATACAGTAAGTACTCACTAATATACAGTAATATACAGTAATATACAGTAAGTACTCACTAATATACAGTAATATACATTAATATACACTAATATACAGTAATATACAGTAAGTACTCACTAATATACACTAATATACAGTAATATACACTAATATACATTAATATACAGTAATATACATTAATATACAGTAAGTACTCACTAATATACAGTAATATACAGTAATATACAGTAAGTACTCACTAATATACAGTAATATACACTAATATACAGTAATATACATTAATATACACTAATATACAGTAATATACAGTAAGTACTCACTAATATACAGTAATATACACTAATATACAGTAATATACAGTAAGTACTCACTAATATACAGTAATATACAGTAATATACACTAATATACAGTAAGTACTCACTAATATACAGTAATATACAGTAAGTACTCACTAATATACAGTAATATACACTAATATACAGTAATATACACTAATATACAGTAATATACAGTAAGTACTCACTAATATACAGTAATATACACTAATATACAGTAATATACAGTAAGTACTCACTAATATACAGTAATATACATTAATATACAGTAATATACAGTAAGTACTCACTAATATACAGTAATATACACTAATATACACTAATATACACTAATATACATTAATATACACTAATATACAGTAAGTACTCACTAATATACAGTAAGTACTCACTAATATACACTAATATACAGTAAGTACTCACTAATATACAGTAAGTACTCACTAATATACACTAATATACAGTAATATACACTAATATACAGTAATATACATTAATATACACTAATATACAGTAATATACAGTAAGTACTCACTAATATACACTAATATACAGTAATATACAGTAATATACACTAATATACATTAATATACACTAATATACACTAATATACAGTAAGTACTCACTAATATACAGTAATATACAGTAATATACAGTAAGTACTCACTAATATACAGTAATATACATTAATATACACTAATATACAGTAATATACAGTAAGTACTCACTAATATACACTAATATACAGTAATATACATTAATATACAGTAAGTACTCACTAATATACACTAATATACAGTAATATACAGTAATATACAGTAATATACATTAATATACAGTAATATACAGTAATATACAGTAATATACATTAATATACACTAATATACAGTAATATACAGTAAGTACTCACTAATATACACTAATATACAGTAATATACAGTAATATACATTAATATACACTAAGTACTCACTAATATACAGTAAGTACTCACTAATATACAGTAATATACAGTAATATACAGTAAGTACTCACTAATATACAGTAATATACATTAATATACACTAATATACAGTAATATACAGTAGGTACTCACTAATATACACTAATATACAGTAATATACACTAATATACATTAATATACAGTAATATACATTAATATACAGTAAGTACTCACTAATATACAGTAATATACAGTAAGTACTCACTAATATACAGTAATATACACTAATATACAGTAAGTACTCACTAATATACAGTAATATACAGTAAGTACTCACTAATATACAGTAAGTACTCACTAATATACAGTAATATACACTAAGCACTCACTAATAAACAGTAATATACAGTAAGTACTCACTAATATACACTAATATACAGTAAGTACTCACTAATATACAGTAATATACAGTAAGTACTCACTAATATACAGTAAGTACTCACTAATATACAGTAATATACAGTAAGTACTCACTAATATACACTAATATACAGTAAGTACTCACTAATATACAGTAATATACAGTAAGTACTCACTGATATACAGTAAGTACTCACTAATATACAGTAATATACAGTAAGTACTCACTAATATACACTGATATACAGTAAGTACTCACTAATGTACAGTAATATACAGTAATATACACTAAGTACTCACTAATATACAGTAATATACAGTAAGTACTCACTAATATACAGTAATATACAGTAATATACAGTAAGTACTCACTAATATACAGTAATATACAGTAAGTACTCACTAATATACAGTAATATACAGTAAGTACTCACTAATATACAGTAATATACACTGATATACAGTAAGTACTCACTAATATACAGTAATATACAGTAATATACACTAAGTACTCACTAATATACAGTAATATACAGTAAGTACTCACTAATATACAGTAATATACACTAAGTACTCACTAATATACAGTAATGTACACTAAGTACTCACTAATATACAGTAATGTACACTAAGTACTCACTAATATACAGTAATGTACACTAAGTACTCACTAATATACAGTAATATACAGTAAGTACTCACTAATATACAGTAATGTACACTAAGTACTCACTAATATACAGTAATATACACTAAGTACTCACTAATATACAGTAATATACAGTAAGTACTCACTAATATACAGTAATATACACTGATATACAGTAAGTACTCACTAATATACAGTAATATACAGTAAGTACTCACTAATATACAGTAATGTACACTAAGTACTCACTAATATACAGTAATATACAGTAATATACAGTAAGTACTCACTAATATATAGTAATATACACTAAGTACTCACTAATATACAGTAATATACACTAAGTACTCACTAATATACAGTAATATACAGTAATGTATACAGTAAGTACTCACTAATATACACTAATATACAGTAAGTACTCACTAATATATAGTAATATACACTAAGTACTCACTAATATACAGTAATGTACACTAAGTACTCAGTAATATACAGTAATATACAGTAAGTACTCACTAATATATAGTAATATACACTAAGTACTCACTAATATACAGTAATATACACTAAGTACTCACTAATATACAGTAATATACAGTAATGTATACAGTAAGTACTCACTAATATACAGTAAGTACTCACTAATATACAGTAATATACAGTAAGTACTCACTAATATACAGTAATATACACTAAGTACTCACTAATATACAGTAATGTACACTAACTACTCACTAATATACAGTAATATACAGCAAGTACTCACTAATATACAGTAAGTACTCACTAATATACAGTAATGTACACTAAGTACTCACTAATATACAGTAATATACACTAAGTACTCACTAATATACAGTAATATACACTAAGTACTCACTAATATACACTAAGTACTCACTAATATACAGTAATATACAGTAATATACACTAAGTACTCACTAATATACAGTAATGTACACTAAGTACTCACTAATATACAGTAATATACACTAAGTACTCACTAATATACAGTAATATACACTAAGTACTCACTAATATACAGTAATATACACTAAGTACTCACTAATATACACTAAGTACTCACTAATATACAGTAATATACACTAAGTACTCACTAATATACAGTAATATACACTAAGTACTCACTAATATACACTAAGTACTCACTAATATACAGTAATATACACTAAGTACTCACTAATATACAGTAATATACACTAAGTACTCACTAATATACACTAAGTACTCACTAATATACAGTAATATACACTAAGTACTCACTAATATACACTAAGTACTCACTAATATACACTAAGTACTCACTAATATACAGTAATATACAGTAATATACAGTAATATACACAAAGTACTCACTAATATACACTAAGTACTCACTAATATACACTAAGTACTCACTAATATACAGTAATATACACTAAGTACTCACTAATATACACTAGGTACTCACTAATATACAGTAATATACACTAAGTACTCACTAATATACAGTAATATACACTAAGTACTCACTAATATACACTAAGTACTCACTAATATACAGTAAGTACTCACTAATATACAGTAATATACAGTAATATACACTAAGTACTCACTAATATACAGTAATATACAGTAATATACAGTATGTATATGTATAATATACAGTAAAGAAGTATAAGTATAATATACTGTAAGTATTCAGTATAAGTATAATATACTGTAAGTATTCAGTAGAAGTATAATATACTGTAAGTATTCAGTAGAAGTATAATATACACTAAGTACTCACTAATATACAGTAATATACAGTAATATACACTAAGTACTCACTAATATACAGTAATATACACTAATATACAGTATGTATATGTATAATATACTGTAAGTATTCAGTAGAAGTATAATATACTGTAAGTATTTAGTAGAAGTATAATATGTATGCTATTGTTCTGCACTGAAATGTTTTTACCTGTTTGAAGTTAAAGTACCTGCAGGACACAAAAGCGTCAGATAAATGAACTGTAATATAATATAATTTAATATAATATAATTAATATAATATAATTTAATATAAGATAATTTAATATAATTGAAGATAATAATTTAATATAAGATAATTTAATATAATGTTAATATAATATAATATAATTTAATATAATATAATTTAATATAAGTTAATATAATATAATATAATTTAATATATATAATTTAATATAATGTAATATAATATGATGTAATATAATATAATATAATATAATTTAATATAATATGATGTAATATAATATAATTTAATATAATATAATTTAATATAATATAATATATAATTTCATATAATATAATATGATGTAATATAATATAATTTAATATAATATAATTTAATATAATACAATATGATGTAATATAATATAATTTAATATAATATATTTAATATAATATAATTTAATATAATATAATTTAATATAATATGATGTAATATAATATAATATAATTTAATATAATACAATATGATGTAATATAATATAATATAATTAATATAATATAATTTAATATAATATAATTTAATATAATATGATGTAATATAATATAATATAATATGATGTAATATAATATAATTTAATATAATACAACATGATGTAATATAATATAATTTGATATAATACAATATGATGTAATATAATATAATTTAATATAATATAATATGATGTAATATAATGTAATGAAATGTTATATCATATAACGTGACGTAATATAATATACATCCTCACTGTTGCATCCTTCTAATATGAATTTAAAACTTCTTCTTTGTAACAGACGTACAGAAACACATCGCCTGCCACAGACTGAACCAGTGAGGACAACAGATTACATGTGTTAATATCACAACACGTACATGTATATATTTATACATATATACATGTATATGTATACATGTATAAATATACATATATACAGACTACATGTACACATACATCTGTATATATGTAGTCCGTTGTTCATATGTTACTGCTGACGTGTGTTTGCAGTTTCTACAACAGAGCAGGAGACGTGAATACAGATGCTGTGAACAAACTGCTGGCTGACAATAAGCAGGTAAACTACACACTGCACTACACACTGTACCACACACTGTACTACACACTGCACTACACACTGTACTACACACTGTACTACACACTGTACCACACACTGCACTACACACTGCACTACACACTGCACTACACACTGCACTACACACTGTACCACACACTGTACCACACACTGCACTACACACTGCACTACACACTGTACTACACACTGCACTACACACTGTACTACACACTGTACTACACACTGTACTACACACTGTACCACACACTGCACTACACACTGTACTACACACTGCACTACACACTGTACCACACACTGCACTACACACTGCACTACACACTGTACTACACACTGTACTACACACTGTACCACACACTGCACTACACACTGTACTACACACTGTACTACACACTGTACCACACACTGCACTACACACTGCACTACACACTGCACTACACACTGCACTACACACTGTACCACACACTGCACTACACACTGCACTACACACTGTACCACACACTGTACTACACACTGTACTACACACTGCACTACACACTGTACCACACACTGCACTACACACTGCACTACACACTGTACCACACACTGTACTACACACTGTACTACACACTGTACTACACACTGTACCATACACTGTACTACACACTGTACTACACATTGTACTACACACTGTACCACACACTGCACTACACACTGCACTACACACTGCACTACACACTGTACTACACACTGTACTACACACTGCACTACACACTGTACCACACACTGCACACACTGCACTACACACTGTACCACACACTGCACTACACACTGCACACACTGTACCACACCACTGTACTACACACTGTACTACACACTGTACCACACACTGTACTACACACTGTACCACACACTGTACCACACACTGTACCACACACTGTACCACACACTGTACTACACACTGTACCACACACTGTACCACACACTGTACCACACACTGTACTACACACTGTACCACACACTGTACTACACACTGTACCACACACTGTACTACACACTGTACCACACACTGTACTACACACTGTACTACACACTGTACCACACACTGTACTACACACTGTACCACACACTGTACTACACACTGTACCATACACTGCACTACACACTGTACCACACACTGTACTACACACTGTACTACACACTGCACTACACACTGCACTACACACTGTACCACACACTGTACTACACACTGTACCACACACTGTACCACACACTGTACTACACACTGTACTACACACTGCACTACACACTGTACCACACACTGTACTACACACTGTACCACACACTGTACTACACACTGTACTACACACTGTACTACACACTGTACTACACACTGCACTACACACTGTACCATACACTGTACCATACACTGCACTACACACTGTACTACACACTGTACCACACACTGCACTACACACTGCACTACACACTGTACCACACACTGTACCATACACTGCACTACACACTGTACTACACACTGCACTACACACTGTACCACACACTGTACTACACACTGTACTACACACTGTACCACACACACTGTACCATACACTGTACTACACACTGCACTACACACTGTACCACACACTGCACTACACACTGCACTACACACTGCACTACACACTGTACCACACACTGTACCACACACTGCACTACACACTGCACTACACACTGCACTACACACTGTACCACACACTGTACCACACACTGCACTACACACTGCACTACACACTGCACTACACACTGTACCACACACTGTACTACACACTGCACTACACACTGCACTACACACTGTACTACACACTGTACCACACACTGTACCACACACTGCACTACACACTGCACTACACACTGCACTACACACTGTACCACACACTGTACTACACACTGCACTACACACTGCACTACACACTGCACTACACACTGCACCACACACTGCACCACACACTGCACTACACACTGCACTACACACTGTACCACACACTGTACCACACACTGCACTACACACTGCACTACACACTGTACCACACACTGTACCACACACTGTACCACACACTGTACTACACACTGCACCACACACTGCACCACACACTGTACTACACACTGTACTACACACTGCACCACACACTGTACTACATACTGTACCACACACTGCACTACACACTGCACTACACACTGCACTACACTACACACTGTACTACACACTGCACTACACACTGTACCACACACTGCACTACACACTGCACTACACACTGTACCACACACTGTACTACACACTGTACTACACACTGTACTACACACTGTACCACACACTGCACTACACACTGCACTACACACTGTACTACACACTGTACTACACACTGCACTACACACTGTACCACACACTGCACACACTGCACTACACACTGTACCACACACTGCACTACACACTGCACACACTGTACCACACACTGTACTACACACTGTACTACACACTGTACCACACACTGTACTACACACTGTACCACACACTGTACCACACACTGTACCACACACTGTACCACACACTGTACTACACACTGTACCACACACTGTACCACACACTGCACTACACACTGTACCACACACTGTACTACACACTGTACCACACACTGCACTACACACTGTACCACACACTGTACTACACACTGTACCACACACTGTACCACACACTGTACTACACACTGTACTACACACTGCACTACACACTGTACCACACACTGTACTACACACTGTACCACACACTGTACTACACACTGTACTACACACTGTACTACACACTGCACTACACACTGTACCATACACTGCACTACACACTGTACTACACACTGCACTACACACTGTACCACACACTGTACTACACACTGTACTACACACTGTACCACACACACTGTACCATACACTGTACTACACACTGCACTACACACTGTACCACACACTGTACTACACACTGCACTACACACTGTACCACACACTGTACCATACACTGCACTACACACTGTACTACACACTGTACTACACACTGTACTACACACTGTACCACACACTGTACCACACACTGCACCACACACCGTACCACACACTGTACCACACACTGCACACACCGTACCACACACCGTACCACACACTGCACACACCGTACCACACACCGTACCACACACTGTACCACACACTGCACACACTGTACCACACACCGTACCACACACTGTACCACACACTGCACACACTGCACACACTGTACCACACACTGCACACACTGTACCACACACCGTACCACACACTGTACCACACACTGCACACACTGCACACACTGTACCACACACTGCACTACACACTGTACCACACACTGCACTACACACTGTACCACACACTGTACCACACACTGCACTACACACTGTACTACACACTGTACCATACACTGCACTACACACTGCACTACACACTGCACACACTGCACTACACACTGTACCATACACTGTACTACACACTGTACCACACACTGCACTACACACTGTACCACACACTGCACTACACACTGTACCACACACTGTACCATACACTGCACTACACACTGTACTACACACTGTACCATACACTGCACTACACACTGCACTACACACTGTACCACACACTGCACTACACACTGTACCACACACTGCACTACACACTGTACCACACACTGTACTACACACTGCACTACACACTGCACTACACACTGCACACACTGCACTACACACTGTACCATACACTGTACTACACACTGCACTACACACTGCACACACTGCACTACACACTGTACTACACACTGTACTACACACTGTACCACACACTGCACTACACACTGTACTACACACTGCACTACACACTGTACCACACACACTGTACCACACACTGTACCATACACTGCACTACACACTGTACTACACACTGTACCACACACTGTACCACACACTGCACTACACACTGTACTACACACTGTACTACACACTGCACTACACACTGTACCACACACTGTACTACACACTGTACCACACACTGTACCACACACTGTACCACACACTGTACCACACACTGTACCACACACTGCACACACTGCACTACACACTGTACCACACACTGCACACACTGTACCACACACTGTACTACACACTGTACCACACACTGCACTACACTGCACTACACACTGCACACACTGCACTACACACTGCACCACACTGCACTACACACTGTACTACACGCTGCACCACACACTGCACCACACTGCACACACTGCACTACACACTGTACTACACACTGCACTACACACTGCACTACACACTGCACCACACACTGCACCACACTGCACACACTGCACTACACACTGCACCACACACTGTACCACACACTGCACCACACACTGCACCACACACTGCACCACACACTGCACTACACACTGTACTACACACTGTACCATACACTGCACTACACACTGCACACACTGCACACACTGTACCACACACTGCACACACTGTACCACACACCGTACCACACACTGTACCACACACTGCACTACACACTGTACCATACACTGCACTACACACTGCACACACTGCACACACTGCACTACACACTGTACTACACACTGTACTACACACTGCACTACACACTGTACCACACACTGCACACACTGCACCACACACTGTACTACACACTGTACCACACACTGCACTACACACTGTACCACACACTGCACTACACACTGTACCACACACTGTACCATACACTGCACTACACACTGTACTACACACTGTACCATACACTGCACTACACACTGCACTACACACTGTACCACACACTGTACCATACACTGCACTACACACTGCACTACACACTGTACTACACACTGTACCATACACTGCACTACACACTGCACTACACACTGCACTACACACTGTACCACACACTGTACCACACACTGCACTACACACTGTACCACACACTGCACACACTGCACCACACACTGTACTACACACTGTACCACACACTGCACTACACACTGTACCACACACTGCACTACACACTGTACCACACACTGTACCATACACTGCACTACACACTGTACTACACACTGTACCATACACTGCACTACACACTGCACTACACACTGTACCACACACTGCACTACACACTGTACCACACACTGCACTACACACTGTACCACACACTGTACTACACACTGCACTACACACTGCACTACACACTGCACACACTGCACTACACACTGTACCATACACTGTACTACACACTGCACTACACACTGCACACACTGCACTACACACTGTACTACACACTGTACTACACACTGTACCACACACTGCACTACACACTGTACTACACACTGCACTACACACTGTACCACACACACTGTACCACACACACTGTACCACACACTGTACCATACACTGCACTACACACTGTACTACACACTGTACCACACACTGTACTACACACTGTACTACACACTGCACTACACACTGTACCACACACTGTACTACACACTGTACCACACACTGTACCACACACTGTACCACACACTGCACACACTGCACTACACACTGTACCACACACTGCACACACTGTACCACACACTGTACTACACACTGTACCACACACTGCACTACACTGCACTACACACTGCACACACTGCACTACACACTGCACCACACTGCACTACACACTGTACTACACACTGCACCACACACTGCACCACACTGCACACACTGCACTACACACTGTACTACACACTGCACTACACACTGCACTACACACTGCACCACACACTGCACCACACTGCACACACTGCACTACACACTGCACTACACACTGTACCACACACTGCACTACACACACTGCACTACACACTGTACCAACACACTGTACCACACACTGCACCACACACTGTACCACACACTGTACCACACACTGCACCACACACTGCACCACACACTGCACCACACACTGCACTACACACTGTACTACACACACTGCACTACACACTGCACCATACACTGCACACACTGCACTACACACTGTACCACACACTGCACTACACTGTACTACACACTGCACCACACACTGTACCACACACTGCACTACACACTGCACTACACACTGTACCACACACTGCACTACACACTGCACTACACACTGCACTACACACTGCACTACACACTGCACTACACACTGCACTACACACTGCACTACACACTGCACTACACTGTACTACACACTGCACCACACACTGTACCACACACTGCACTACACTGTACTACACACTGCACTACACACACTGCACTACACACTGTACCACACACTGCACTACACACTACACTACACACTGTACCACACACTGCACTACACACTGTACCACACACTGCACTACACACTGTACCACACACTGCACCACACACTGCACCACACACTGCACTACACACTGCACTACACACTGCACTACACACTGTACCACACACTGTACCACACACTGTACCACACACTGTACCACACACTGCACTACACACTGCACCACACACTGCACTACACACTGCACTACACACTGTACCACACACTGCACTACACACTGCACCACACACTGCACTACACACTGCACTACACACTGTACCACACACTGCACCACACACTGTACCACACACTGCACTACACACTGCACTACACACTGCACCACACACTGTACCACACACTGTACTACACACTGTACCACACACTGCACTACACACTGTACCACACACTGTACCACACACTGCACTACACACTGTACCACACACTGTACCACACACTGTACTACACACTGTACCACACACTGTACCACACACTGCACTACACACTGTACCACACACTGTACCACACACTGCACTACACACTGTACCACACACTGCACCACACACTGTACCACACACTGCACTACACACTGCACTACACACTGCACCACACACTGTACCACACACTGTACTACACACTGTACCACACACTGCACTACACACTGTACCACACACTGTACCACACACTGCACTACACACTGTACCACACACTGTACCACACACTGTACTACACACTGTACCACACACTGTACCACACACTGCACTACACACTGTACCACACACTGCACTACACACTGTACCACACACTGCACTACACACTGTACCACACACTGCACTACACACTGCACTACACACTGTACCACACACTGTACCACACACTGTACTACACACTGTACCACACACTGCACACACTCAGCTGACGTCCTTGTCCTGCAGGAGCGTGTGATTGGCTGGTACAGGCAGCGCAGGGACTCGGAGCAGCAGATGACGCTGAGAGAGAAGTTGCTGCACGAGCAGCTGAAGGCGTCTCTGTCCAACCCTCACATGATCTTTGTGCTGCTGACGCCCAGCAGAGCGAGCGCTGCAGGCTCCACCCACAGGACGGAGTACGCCGCCTTCATCTCACGCAGCAGGTACCTGAGGGGCGCAACTTCTGAACTGTTGGGACATTTTGTTTTATCTGATGCTTCCTTGTGAAATGAAAGTTTCTACATTGTGTAGACTCCTTCATAATAATGAGATGATGGCGAGCAGCTGTGTTCCTGCGCTCTCCTCGTCCGCTCTAACCTCAGTGTTTGTGTCTGAAGGCAGTTCGTGAACGTCCCCGTGTTGGTGAATAATCTGGGTTTACTGGAGCAGCTGTCGTACTGGAAGGTGTCGGCGGCGTGCTCTGCAGCGGGTTACAGCGCCACCATGAAGACACACAGGTAGCATCTGCAGGTGTGCAGAGATCTTCTGCACACCTGCAGCTTCTCATTCACTTCTCTCTCTGTCGCTGCAGCTCCAAGTTCTTCTCCTCCAATGGGCTGCTGAGGGAGGTGGACGACATGAACACCATGAACGAGTCTCTGCAGGCCGAGCTGCAGGTGTGTGTGTTCGGTGTGTGTGTTCACTGTGTGTGCGTGTGTGTGTGTTCACTGTGTGTGTGTGTGTGCACTGTGTGTGTGTTCACTGTGTGTCTGTTTTGTGTGTGTGTGTTCACTGTGTGTCTGTTTTGTGTGTGTGTGTTCACTGTGTGTGTGTGTGTGTGTTCACTCTGTATGTGTTCACTGTGTGTGTGTGGGTTCACTGTGTGTGTGTGGGTTCAGTGTGTGTGGGTTCACTGTGTGTTTGTGTGTGTGGGTTCACTGTGTGTGTGTGTGTGTGTGTGGGTTCACTGTGTGTGTGGGTGTGTGTGTGTGTGGGTTCACTGTGTGTGTGTGGGTTCACTGTGTGTGTTCGTGTGTTCACTGTGTGTGTGTGTGTTCACTGTGTGTGTGTGTGTTTTGTGTTGGGCAGAAAGCGTGCAGCGAGGTGGAGGAGAGTGAGCGTGCGGTGGAACGTGTGCAGGCTGAAGTCTCAGCTCTCAGGAGGAAACTGTGTGAGAAGAAGACTCAGAGCGCAACAGGTTTGATTTCCTCTAACTATTACAGACGTCACCTGAACAGGAAGTTAGCCGTCGATCCCAACACCTGTGAAACTCCACGATTCTCGATACCGCAGTAAAACCAACAATAACTCCATGAACTCAACTTCCTTCATCACTTCAGACTTCTGTCAGGAAGTGAAACTTAGAGTTCATCTAACATCTTATATAGTATCTAATAACATGTTTTATATTGAAAATATCTTCAAACATCTGGATTTATTCAACTTTCTCAGCAAAAACTGCGTTTTACAAGATAATAAGAATAATAATAAGTAATAAATTGTATTTATAAAGCGCCTTTCAAAGCTAAAAGCAATCTCAAGGCGCTAAGATTACATTGAACACATCATGATAACGTTATAATTCACCTTCAACCAGTACTCATTTGTACTGAATAGAGCCTGAACGTATCATAATGTAACGCTATGGAACCTCCGGCTGCTAACAGCTAACGCTAACAGCTAACGCTAACAGCTAACGCTAACAGCTAACAGCTAACGCTAACAGCTAACGCTAACGTTAGCTCAGATGTGTTCGTAAAGCAGTGATGTGTACTGCTACGTGCTCATTAGATACAGTAAAGTGTAACATTATGGTTAATAGTATTATTATATTCGTACTCTGTTTGTTTCATCAGCTCAATAAAAACTTTTCTGTTTCAGTCGCACACGATCCAGTCGAGCAGACGAACGCGCTCCACGAGGCCGTGCGCGCGCTGTTCACGTGCTCGCCTCTCTTCCACACTCGCACTTTGACCCTGGATGCGTTTCCTGTCCCCGCGCTCTGCTGCCGCTCGCCGCAGCCTCAGGAGCCGCTCGACGCGCCGCAGCGCGGCAGGACGATCTGTCCAAAGAGGCCAAGAGAAGCGGCGGCGCGCGAGAGGAAACGCAGGAAAAGTAAATCTTGATGCGAGCATAAGATGACAGTTAAAGTAGATGATCTGCTCGGTTTCACTTTGAATGATAAACTTGTGGTTTTCATATCATTTGTGAATTGTATAAATATGATAAAGATGTTCGTTTTCTAAAAAACAACTGTTGCTGTCATTAATTTAAAGGAAATGCAGTTAAAGATAATAAAAAGCTGAACAAAGAGCAGCGACATCGCTCAGTTCATCCACCAAGTTTAACTTTCTGTAACTTATTCAGCAAATATTTTGATTATTAATTAATCATTTCAGTCAAAGTATCCAACAAAAAATATATATACAGTATATAACATTAAAATAATATATATACAGTATATAACATTAATATACATATATATATATATATATATATATATATATATATACAGTATATAACATTAAAATAATATATATACAGTATATAACATTAATATATATATATACAGTATATAACATTAATATACATATATATACAGTATATAACATTAAAATAATATATATATACAGTATATAACATTAATATATATATATATACAGTATATAACATTAAAATAATATATATATACAGTATATAACATTAATATACATATATATATATATATATATATATATACAGTATTTAACATTAAAATAATATATATACAGTATATAACATTAATATATATATAACAGTATATAACATTAAAATAATATATATATACAGTATATAACATTAATATACATATATATATATATATATATATATATACAGTATATAACATTAAAATAATATATATATACAGTATATAACATTAATATACATATATATATATATATATATATATATACAGTATATAACATTAAAATAATATATATATACAGTATATAACATTAATATATATATATACAGTATATAACATTAAAATAATATATATATACAGTATATAACATTAATATACATATATATATATATATATATACAGTATATAACATTAAAATAATATATATATACAGTATATAACATTAATATACATATATATATATACAGTATATAACATTAAAATAATATATATACAGTATATAACATTAATATACATATATATATATATATATATATATATATATATACAGTGTATAACATTAAAATAATATATATATACAGTATATAACATTAAATAATATATATACAGTATATAACATTAATATATATATATACAGTATATAACATTAATATATATATATATACACAGTATATAACATTAATATATATATACAGTATATAACATTAATATATATATATACAGTGTATAACATTAAAATAATATATATACAGTATATAACATTAATATATATATATATATATATATACAGTATATAACATTAATATATATATATATATATACAGTGTATAACATTAAAATAATATATATACAGTATATAACATTAATATATATATATACAGTATATAACATTAATATATATATATACAGTATATAACATTAATATATATATATATATACAGTATATAACATTAATATATATATACAGTATATAACATTCATATATATATACAGTATATAACATTAATATACATATATATACAGTATATAACATTAAAATAATATATATATACAGTATATAACATTAATATACATATATATATATATACAGTATATAACATTAATATACATATATATATATATACAGTATATAACATTAAAATAATATATATATATATACAGTATATAACATTAAAATAATATATATACAGTATATAACATTAATATACATATATATATATATATATATACAGTATATAACATTAAAATAATATATATATCAGTATATAACTTAATATACATATATATATATATACAGTATATAACATTAAAATAATATATACAGTATATAACATTAAAATAATATATATACAGTATATAACATTAATATATATATATACAGTATATAACATTAATATATATATATATACAATAGAACATTAATATATATTATATATACAGTATATAACATTAATATATATATATATATACAGGTATAATCACATTAATATAATATAATAGATACATATATAACATTAATTATATATATATATACAGTATATAACAGTAATATATATATATATATATACAGTATATAAGCATTAAATATATATATATATACAGTATATTAACATTAAGATATATATATACAGTATATAACATTAATATATATATATATATACAGTAGATAACATTAATATATATCTACAGATAATATAACATTAATAACATATATGATATATATCAGTGTATAACATTAAAATTAATATATATACAGTATATAACATTAATATATATATATATATATATATACAGTATATAAACATTAATATATATATATATACAGTATATAACATTAATAAGATTATATATATATACAGTGTTATAAACATGAAAATAATTATATAACAGTATATAACCATGAATATATATATATATACAGTAGATTAACATTATATATATATATATACAGTATAAAATAACATTAAATATATATATATACAGTATATAACATTAATATACATATATATACAGTATATAACATTAAAATAATATATATACAGTATATAACATTAATATATATATATATACAGTATATAACATTAAAATATGTATATACAGTATATAACATTAATATATATATATATACAGTATATAACATTAAAATATGTATATACAGTATATAACATTAATATATATATATATACAGTATATAACATTAAAATATGTATATACAGTATATAACATTAATATATATATATATACAGTATATAACAATATATATATATATATATACAGTATATAACATTAAAATAATATATATACAGTATATAACATTAATATATATATATATATACAGTATATAACATTAAAATATGTATATACAGTATATAACATTAATATATATATATATACAGTATATAACATTAAAATATGTATATACAGTATATAACATTAATATATATATATATACAGTATATAACAATATATATATATATATATATATATACAGTGTATAACATTAAAATATGTATATACATATATATAAATATAATATACAGAAAATATGATTTCATATTATATATCTATTTTATGTATAATATATATTTATATATAAATATGTATTTAAAGAAACAAACTTCCTGCAACGTTTAGTCCAACAGAAGAATAATCTATTATTATATATTACTGTTCTGATCATTAATCTTTAGAGTAAAGCTTCTGCAGGAAAGTTTAGTGTTTTCAGCCTCTAATGTGCAGATCAGCTTCTTGTGTTTATTAAAGTGACAGAACATTAAAGACGTGAGACGTTTAAAGACGTCAGGACTTTGAGGACACTTTATAACAGACGATAATATCTCTGCCTGCAGCTCTTGTTCACTTTAAATTATAAATTAGTTTTTACCAAATTATCTGTTTCTGAAATATTTTGAGGACGTTTTCGGTCCCAATCATTAAAATAAAACTTTCATTTACTTTGCCTACAGCATCCATCTTTAAACTTTGAGCAGACCTGAAGAGAGTTTATAATAATGATAATATTTATTTTGTGCTTTCTAGGTTAAAAGATTTACAGATTAAAAATGAATAACAATCAGAACCACATATAGCGACAAACTAAAATAAGCAAAATGAAAGCATGAATATAAAAAGCTAATTTCAGATTGTTTCAGTTAAATTAAAGGAAAACAAACAGTTTGAAGCAGAATTCAGAGTTTTAATTCTCCAATAACAGACGGATATTTAAAACCAAGCATCTTTTCTTCCACGTTACAAACGTCACATAAATAAACACACTGAACATTAACTAATTATTTTCATGCTGAGGATGTTGGGATCCTTCATGAACTGCGGATGTTTGTGTGTCACCGACATGAAACCTGCAGCGACAAAAGTGAAAGAGATGATTTATTACAGAAAACATCAGGGCTTCACAACTGAAGTTCATCTGGAATCCGTACCCATTGACTGAGCTTTCTTTATCTCTTTAGAGATCTCCTTTTGTTTCCTTGAACACAATTCTGAAACACAAAACACAGACGACATGAATTTAAACTTTTAAGCTGCGTGAGAAAGACTGCGATCCAGATTCATGTCCGGCTGCTCACTTGTGATGTGTCGACCATAAACTCTGCCCGTGTACGGCGAGACGAACTGAGACAGCAGCTGCGAAGAAGACGAGAAAAACATTCATATAAACTAATTAAACGGATTGGAGAAAAGTAGACCGCTTGTTTGGGACGTTCTGGAAGTTGCACCTCATTCTCTAGTTTTAGTCGAGAAGGTTGTAAATCATTTGGTGAGAATTATTGATTTAATAATAATAAAGTTAATAATATTAAATAAACTCATTTTTATTTGATTTCTCCCAATGAAGCATACTTTAAAGAAACATATATTTATTGTCTTATAGTAACATTGTACATTAAAAAAGGATAATAATGTCAAACTCTGCTCAAGCACAACGTTTGGTCCTCGTTTTATGTTATTTATTTATCTTTTCACGTGCATTTTCCAAATCAACTCATCCATCGTCCTCCTTGAAGCGTCTTCTCTTGTAAAAACTGAAACTTGGTCTCATAAAACATTTTAAACATTTTATTCTCCTTAAAACCTGCGGCCCTGTAATGTGCATGCACTAGTTTTCTTGACTTTACACACGATGTCTCCACAGCGGCTGAACATTCATCTGTTCCAATGTTAGTTATACCAAGAACACAGGCCCCTGGGAACATAGAGAGGCCCCTGTAAAGCTCCATTCATTCGGCTTTTACTTAATACACGACACACTGAATATCCAACAGACACACACTCAGGTGTTTCCCTCACCTGAATATTTTTGAAGTCCACTGTGACATTGCAGAGGGGGCATCCAGTCGGTGTCTCCAAGAACGGGTTCTTCATCTTAACGAGCTTAAACATGAAGATAAAATAACATTAATTTAACAGTTATTACCCCTATATTATAGTCATAAATATAATTCCATACAGGATAAAATGACCCACCATGTCCTCCTTCTGTTGGACCACATCTGAACATGTGATGACACTTCTTAAACCTGCAACAGCACATTAGCTAACGTTAGCATTAGCAACATGTATCTTACAACAAAACGTAGCGACCATTTATGTTGCACTTAATAAACTCACAACACTTTACCACATAATAAAGCTTTCCTCCAGTCTTACCTTGGTTTCCATATTGAGATAAACCCGTTTTTATTCTCTGTAACCCTCTCAGCGCGAGCATCTTTGACCTGACACAGGACCGGAAGTTGTCCACCAGTCAGAAACTCCGGTGCTTTACTTAACTATTAAATATTAGTTCCTATCACTTACTTAAAGTTAATGCTTGTTAAATTGAGGTAAATTACACGTAAAATATATCTGTATTTGTAAATATCAAATTAATATGCAATGTGTGCTCGTACATTTTAAGTTTCTAATATGAATTCAAGTAAATGTTTTTTTAGGAAAAAATTAAATGTCCCGTTCTCCAAAGATGGATATAACAGAACAAGAAATAAATCACCACAGAGAACGAGTAGTGTTAGCACAGCTAATCAAAGTAACTTCACAGTACAAGGAAGATTAATCAGAAATTGGCATAAAATGCCGCCGCATTAAACAAGTGTGTTATTAGATAAATATCGACTTTATTTTTATAATTTTTTATTTTACCATCTATCTCCAGCGCTGGAGTTTAAAAACAGAACTAAAACTTAAACTAGAAAGTGGCAGAAAATGGCGCCGACTGAACAAGTGTGTTATCTGATAACCATTGGCTTTGTTTTTGGTAACTTTTTAGACGTTTTTTGTCGCTAATCTAATTAAAGTAAGGAAACAATCTCGGTTAGCTCTATTGGTAAATCGAAGACGGAAATGGAAGCGGGATTTCTCTCTTGCTCTGACGGCGCTGTGGACAAATAAAACATTGATGTTCGCCGAACAGTTGAAGCCTCCACGTTACACACAGCTGCGAGTATCAGAGCCAATGGTGTTCATTATCTTTGTGACAGACTTTCATACGTTTGGGAATAATTTGTATTGTTTTTAAGCGACAAATGAACTCGCTGAGGGAACAAATCAGAGAGTCCAACTGCCACGAGTAAGCTAGCTCAACTGTTACAACTAACGTTGGATCTGAGCTTTAAGTGTTTAAGTATAAAGTTATACATGTGTGACATGTAGCAGCAGGCTGTTGGTGTAGCTGCTATGAACGATACTGGGAAGCAAGAAATCAAAATTAAACGGGTTTCCTCGAGGAAGAGGTCTCGCGACAGCCTGCACACTCACCTGAGGAAGAGGTCTCGCGACAGCCTGCACACTCACCCGAGGAAGAGGTCTCGCGACAGCCTGCACACTCACCTGACACCTGCCAGGAGACACTTACAGCAATGTCTCAGCAGCACCATGGCTGAGATCCAAGCTGTGGAGGTATGTTGTTTCTACATGACAGCATCTAGAGCTGGACATATTAGTGTTTTATTTGTTTTGTAAACACAGCAGAATAAAAGTAGCCCAGCATTATTCTGCACCATCAGCATGTAAACACATCCAATATGTATTTCAGGACACAGTGAGTGTCGATCCTTATTTAGATTTTACATTTAGATTTTTTTGCAAAGGGTGCAGGACTTCAAACAGTCGGGGACACACAGATATGTGTTCTTTGTATAATCACATCCCATTTATCCTTCTCAATATTCATGTTGCCATGTCTGCGCAACATCCTGCACATTCAAGTCTGGATCGACATTATTAGTTTTTATTGACCGAAGATTATCTGGAAAATCGATTAATCGTCTTATTTGGTTGTTTTTTAAGCAAAAGAGCCTCTAAACTGTGAACATAAAAATAAGTGTTCACGTGAAGCTAATGATGATGAAGAATCAGAATATTCTTACCAAAGTCTTTGGGTTGCATTTGCAAAATATGCTTTAAAAAACATTAATTAAAACATTATAAATCCGTCCAGACGGGACACATTAAAACACATTTACATGATCAGAAGCTGCATTAAAGATTAAATAGATAGATAAATGTTGTGTGCATTAATAAAGGAAATAATTGGACGATTAAATCATTCAAACAGACGCTGCAGCAGATTATTTTATGGATTAACCGTTAAATCTATAAAGTTTGAATCTACAAGGAGAATTCTTCAGTCGAAAACCACAAAGATAAACATTTGGACGTGTAAAACATAAAATAAAAAAAGGCATCAAATCCTCCAATTAAAAAGTTATTTGCTTGAAAAATGACTTTAAAATGAATTGTTAAATCAAATCAAATGTATTTATACAATATCACAAATTATACATTTGTCTTCGTGTTTACAGACTGTACAGGATATGACACCCTCTGTCCTTAGACCCTCTGTCCTTACACCCTCTGTCCTTAGACCCTCTCTCCTTAGACCCTCTGTCCTTACACCCTCTGTCCTTACACCCTCTGTCCTTACACTCTCTGTCTTTAGACCCTCTGTCCTTACACCCTCTGTCCTTATACCCTCTGTCCTTACACTCTCTGTCTTTAGACCCTCTGTCCTTAGACCCTCTGTCCTTAGACCCTCTGTCCTTAGACCCTCTGTCCTTACACCCTCTGTCCTTATACCCTCTGTCCTTACACTCTCTGTCTTTAGACCCTCTGTCCTTACACCCTCTGTCCTTATACCCTCTGTCCTTACACTCTCTGTCTTTAGACCCTCTGTCCTTAGACCCTCTGTCCTTACACCCTCTGTCCTTACACCCTCTGTCCTTATACCCTCTGTCCTTACACTCTCTGTCTTTAGACCCTCTGTCCTTAGACCCTCTGTCCTTAGACCCTCTGTCCTTACACCCTCTGTCCTTATACCCTCTGTCCTTACACTCTCTGTCCTTAGACCCTCTGTCCTTACACCCTCTGTCCTTATACCCTCTGTCCTTACACTCTCTGTCTTTAGACCCTCTGTCCTTACAACCCTCTGTCCTTAGACCCTCTGTCCTTAGACCCTCTGTCCTTAGACCCTCTGTCCTTACAACCCTCTGTCCTTAGACCCTCTGTCCTTAGACCCTCTGTCCTTAGACCCTCTGTCCTTACACCCTCTGTCCTTATACCCTCTGTCCTTACACTCTCTGTCTTTAGACCCTCTGTCCTTAGACCCTCTGTCCTTACACCCTCTGTCCTTATACCCTCTGTCCTTACACTCTCTGTCTTTAGACCCTCTGTCCTTACAACCCTCTGTCCTTATACCCTCTGTCTTTAGACCCTCTGTCCTTAGACCCTCTGTCCTTAGACCCTCTGTCCTTACAACCCTCTGTCCTTACAACCCTCTGTCCTTACACTCTCTGTCTTTAGACCCTCTGTCCTTACACCCTCTGTCCTTATACCCTCTGTCCTTACACTCTCTGTCCTTAGACCCTCTGTCCTTAGACCCTCTGTCTTTAGACCCTCTGTCTTTAGACCCTCTGTCCTTAGACCCTCTGTCCTTAGACCCTCTGTCCTCAGACCCTCTGTCCTTAGACCCTCTGTCCTTATACCCTCTGTCCTTATACCCTCTGTCCTTACACTCTCTGTCCTTACACCCTCTGTCCTTATACCCTCTGTCCTTATACCCTATGTCCTTACACCCTCTGTCCTCAGACCCTCTGTCCTTACACCCTCTGTCCTCAGACCCTCTGTCCTTACACCCTCTGTCCTCAGACCCTCTGTCCTTATACCCTCTGTCCTTATACCCTCTGTCCTTATACCCTATGTCCTTACACCCTCTGTCCTTATACCCTCTGTCCTTATACCCTATGTCCTTACACCCTCTGTCCTCAGACCCTCTGTCCTTACACCCTCTGTCCTCAGACCCTCTGTCCTCAGACCCTCTGTCCTTACAACCCTCTGTCCTTACACCCTCTGTCCTTATACCCTCTGTCCTTACACTCTCTGTCTTTAGACCCTCTGTCCTTAGACCCTCTGTCCTTAGACCCTCTGTCCTTACACCCTCTGTCCTTATACCCTCTGTCCTTACACTCTCTGTCTTTAGACCCTCTGTCCTTACACCCTCTGTCCTTATACCCTCTGTCTTTAGACCCTCTGTCCTTAGACCCTCTGTCCTTAGACCCTCTGTCCTTACACCCTCTGTCCTTACACCCTCTGTCCTTACACTCTCTGTCTTTAGACCCTCTGTCCTTACACCCTCTGTCCTTATACCCTCTGTCCTTATACCCTCTGTCCTTACACTCTCTGTCCTTAGACCCTCTGTCCTCAGACCCTCTGTCCTCAGACCCTCTTTCCTTACACCCTCTGTCCTCAGACCCTCTGTCCTTAGTCTCTTAGAGTGTATATAATAATAATAATAATAATAATATTTATTCTTCTGTGATATTAAACTGAATATTTATATTATTTGTTATTTTATTTGTTATTGACATTCAGCATCAAACACAACATATCGTATCGTACATCATGTTTGTCTGAAACGTTTTAAGATCTTTGACCAACACAGAGAAATAAAATATAAACAGTGAACAATCTAATCAACAGTTTTCTCAGCGTGACACGAATAATAACCTTTATTTGAACATGCTGTGAATATAAAGATGGGATTTGTTTAACTTTGTAAACTTTTCTGTGGATGAAACTGATCAGCTGAAGTTCAGCCCGTGTACCCGACTGCTGTTGTGTTTGCAGTACTGCAGTGACAGTGAGGATCTGTTTGGGGACTACGACAGCCTCCTGGAGGACAGCTCTCTGCTGGCCAAGCTGGACGATGTCGAGCACAATGAAAGACAGCGAGACGTCCAGTCGGATTTCACCGCTCCGCGGCCGTCGTGTGCCGACGTTCTCACGGACTCCATCCTGGACGACCTTGGAGACGATCTCTTGGAGGACTTACCTCCCAGCCTGCATCAGTTCCAAGAACAAGTCCACGAAGGTGCAAAGAGGAGCAGACTGCAGCGTGCAGATAAAACCTCCACGCCGCTCAGAAACACGGAGCTTCAAAGAAACACTGAGGGCAATGAAAGCAAGGTGAGGAGGAGCGTGGCGGATCAGCTGAAGAGAACGATGCTCTGTAACGCAGCGTCGCCCGCCGCTGTCTCGCGCAGTGCCGCGTTGAAGGAAGCCGTGGTGTCTGAAGAGGTCAGCGTCGCCATGCGGGCCATGGAGGCTGTTTGTGCAGAGAGCACCGACCTCGGGCCGTTCTTCGGGCTGCCCTCCAAAGTGAAGGAGCTGATGTCCAAGCTGAGAGGGATCCAGAGTTTATACGGTGACCAGATTAAAGTTGGATATGTAAACAATTATAATTCTTACACTTTATAATCTCGGAGAATATCCAAGTTTTCCTCTCAAATCTCAGACTATTAGAATATTTATTTTGTACATTTGTGATTTTTTTTCTACTAAATCTAGAATTTTTAATTTGAAACAATCTTTAATCTCTGAGATTACGCCGTCTCGCAGCTTCAGGTTTGTTTCAGTTCTACTGCAGATTAATAAAGATTCAGTTCCAGATTTCTCCGTTAACTGTTCCTTTAACGTAACCTCAAATAAAGAACAAGCATTTTTTATTACTTCCTGTTTCAGACTGGCAGGAGACGTGTCTGAACCTGGACTGTGTGCAGCGGAGGAAGAACCTCATCTACTCTCTTCCCACCAGCGGAGGGAAAACTCTGGTGGCCGAGATCCTCGTCCTCAGAGAGCTGCTGTGCAGGAAGAAGGACTGTCTGTTCATCTTACCCTACATATCGCTGGTGCAGGAGAAGGTGAGAGAGAGAGGGAGAGAGAGAGAGGGAGAGAGAGAGAGAGAGAGAGAGAGAGAGAGAGACAGTAAAATGGTGTCATCTGCATAGAACTGTACTATATTTGTTATGTTTGTAGTGAATAGAAGAGGACCAAGAATGGCGCCTTGTGGGACACCTTTCCGTCACTACTAGAAAGTCCTTGTTTTTCATTCTGCAGGTCCGCGGGTTAGCGAGCTTCGGCCTGGAGCTGGACTTCATGGTGGAGGAGTACGCAGGCACTAAGGGCAGGTTTCCTCCCGTGAAGAGAAGGAACAAGAGATCGCTGTACATCGCTACGATAGAGAAAGCCCACAGCCTCGTCAACTCTCTGATAGAGACCGGCCGGATCGACGACCTCGGGCTGGTGGTGGTTGACGAGGTGCTTCTCAGGTGGAATAAAAAGGTGTTTTACATGGTGGAGGTTTGAGGCTTATCGTCAACGTTTGTCTTGCAGCTTCACATGTTGGGCGACGGCAGCAGAGGGGCGGTTATTGAAATGACGCTGGCTAAAGTTCTCTACATGACCAGTAAGTCACAGTTTCTCACTTTCTTCTCACTTGTCCAGTTTAAGATGTTAATAATCATCTTTATCTGATCTTCAAGAAGCGACTCAGATTATTGGAATGAGTGCGACTCTGGGAAACATCAGAGACCTGCAGACGTTTTTAAAGGCTGAAAATTACACCAATGACTTCAGGCCTGTGAGTGATTTTACTGTTAAATACTATTATATATATTATATTACTCAGTTTTCTTCATACACACACTCAAACCATCAATGTATCGACACTGAGGCGTTAAAAACACTCACCATCGACTCAACGTTTACTTTTGTCCGCCAAGTTTCTACGTAATACATCATCCGACACCACGTGAACATAACATCGAGCCTGATTTTATTCACCGTACAGAAAATTGTTCCCTTGGTTGAACATGCCAGGAGGATTTTAAACATTAAATATGTAGAGAGTAGTGCGAATATGTTTACGTCTCATTTTAGTTTGTGTTCGAACAAACTCATCGCACTGTCGTGGATATGTATCGCTCACAACAATGTGGTATGAAACAGAGAGGAATCAGTAAAGCACAGACACAGATATAGTTTAACAATTATTATTTTGTTGCACAACAAACAATAATTATGAGAACACTACCTGCTTCCAAGCACAGCTCCGACTCATGAAGAGAATCTTTTCCTTAAGTAGGGGCTGTCAATTAACACACACTTTCTGAAACCCAACCTTTCAATCATCAACATTTACTTTACCTATATGGCGCCACAGCAATCTATGCCATGTGGAGGTTATCTTCTCATTCCTTTGAGAGGCCCCCTTAACTTCCTGAGGGCTTGGGCCTCATGTTATGTGTTCAGACATGAACATATGGTATACATCATTAGTAAACTTAATGAATAAGACATTGTTTATTAAGTCTATCTTCACAACATCAAAGTCCGACGTGTCTTCTACGTTATACAATCTGCTACTTGTTGTCGCAGCGATTCGTCCTCAAACAAAACAAAATATAACTTTAACGAGCAGAGCGGGAGCAAATCGTACGTCTGTTATCCAGCCAGAAAACTAAACAAAGAGCAACGTCTCTGCAGCCTCTGCAAATAAAACACATGTCTTAAGAGCCCTTCAAAACAAAAGCATCAACAAATGAACTGAAATCATTATAATAAATTATGAATTATTAAACGCTCCACCAGGAGTAATAAACTGTGGTGTGTTCAGGTGCAGCTGAGGGAGTACGTTAAACTGCAGGACACCATCTATGAAGTAGACCCGAAGGACGAGGAATGTTTCAGATTCTCACGTCTTCTCAATTTCAAGGTGACGACGATATTCACATTCTGTATTTGAATAATAAAAGCATTTCATAGTTTTCAGGTTCGATGTCAGTAAATACTGAGATTGCTTTTTAATTGCTTGTCGTTTTTTTTTTTTTGTTGGTTTTGGGGTTAAGGCATGACAGAAATTGTATTTATTTTCTATTTAATATACAGTATATATGTATATTATACATTTTATTAAAATAAATGATATATACAAATATAAATGACTATATATGACGATATATATATATAAATATATATATATATATATATATATATATATATATATATATATATATATATATATATATATATATATATTATAGATATATATATATATATATATATTTATATATATATATATATATATTTATAGATATATATATATATATATATATTTACAAGATATATATATATATATATATTTACAAGATATATATATATATATATAGATATAATATATATATATATATATATATATATATATATATAGATATATATATTTATATATAAATATATATATATATATATGTGTGTGTATATATATTGTATGTGTATGTATATATATATATATATCTATATATATATATATATATATATATATATATATATATATATATATATATATATATATCTCTCTATATATATATATATATTGTTTTAAAATAAATTTTATATATATATACTGTATATATTTTTTTTTATTAAGTTAATTTAATTTGTTTATTTTTGTTTATTTATAAATGTCAACGTCACTGTGATGCTCTGTACCAGATTATAGCTAAAACAAAGAAAAACTGGTAGAAACATACAGCGAGAATACAAAGCTGCACACAGGCAGCTGCTCGTCAGATACAAGATGGAGACCGTGAGATGGATAATATAATAATGGTAGAAGATGCACTGAAGCTGATGAAGAAGCTTCACATGTCTCCTGTTCTGATCCGTCCCTCAGTACTCGAGCTCGCTGCAGAAGCTGGACCCGGACCACATCATCGCTCTGGTGACTGAAGTCATCCCCACACACTCCTGCCTGCTGTTCTGCCCCACCAAGAAGAACTGTGAGAACGTGGCGGCCATGATCTGCAGACACCTGAAACAGTGAGTTCCTGAAGGCGTCTCTCACTCTGTGTTGTTTCTCTCTCACTCTATGTTGTTTCTCTCACTCTGTGTTGTTTCTCTCACTCTGTGTTGTTTCTCTCTCACTCCGTGTTGTTTCTCTCTCACTCTGTGTTGTTTCTCTCACTCTGTGTTGTTTCTCTCACTCTGTGTTGTTTCTCTCACTCTGTGTTGTTTCTCTCACTCTGTGTTGTTTCTCTCTCACTCCGTGTTGTTTCTCTCTCACTCTATGTTGTTTCTCTCACTCTGTGTTGTTTCTCTCTCACTCTGTGTTGTTTCTCTCACTCTGTGTTGTTTCTCTCTCACTCTGTGTTGTTTCTCTCACTCTGTGTTGTTTCTCTCTCACTCTGTGTTGTTTCTCTCACTCTGTGTTGTTTCTCTCACTCTGTGTTGTTTCTCTCTCACTCTGTGTTGTTTCTCTCTCACTCTGTGTTGTTTCTCTCACTCTGTGTTGTTTCTCTCACTCTGTGTTGTTTCTCTCACTCTGTGTTGTTTCTCTCTCACTCTGTGTTGTTTCTCTCTCACTCTGTGTTGTTTCTCTCACTCTGTGTTGTTTCTCTCTCACTCTGTGTTGTTTCTCTCACTCTGTGTTGTTTCTCTCACTCTGTGTTGTTTCTCTCACTCTGTGTTGTTTCTCTCACTCTGTGTTGTTTCTCTCTCACTCTGTGTTGTTTCTCTCACTCTGTGTTGTTTCTCTCACTCTGTGTTGTTTCTCTCTCACTCCGTGTTGTTTCTCTCACTCCGTGTTGTTTCTCTCACTCTGTGTTGTTTCTCTCACTCCGTGTTGTTTCTCTCTCACTCTGTGTTGTTTCTCTCACTCTGTGTTGTTTCTCTCACTCTGTGTTGTTTCTCTCTCACTCTGTGTTGTTTCTCTCTCACTCTGTGTTGTTTCTCTCTCACTCTGTGTTGTTTCTCTCACTCTGTGTTGTTTCTCTCCGTGTTGTTTCTCTCTCTCTCTGTGTTGTTTCTCTCTCACTCCGTGTTGTTTCTCTCTCACTCTGTGTTGTTTCTCTCACTCTGTGTTGTTTCTCTCTCACTCCGTGTTGTTTCTCTCTCACTCTGTGTTGTTTCTCTCTCACTCTGTGTTGTTTCTCTCACTCTGTGTTGTTTCTCTCTCACTCTGTGTTGTTTCTCTCACTCTGTGTTGTTTCTCTCACTCTGTGTTGTTTCTCTCTCACTCTGTGTTGTTTCTCTCTCACTCTGTGTTGTTTCTCTCTCACTCTGTGTTGTTTCTCTCACTCTGTGTTGTTTCTCTCACTGTGTTGTTTCTCTCTCACTCTGTGTTGTTTCTCTCACTGTGTTGTTTCTCTCTCACTCTGTGTTGTTTCTCTCTCACTCTGTGTTGTTTCTCTCACTGTGTTGTTTCTCTCACTGTGTTGTTTCTCTCTCACTCTGTGTTGTTTCTCTCTCACTCTGTGTTGTTTCTCTCTCACTCTGTGTTGTTTCTCTCTCACTCTGTGTTGTTTCTCTCACTCTGTGTTGTTTCTCTCTCACTCTGTGTTGTTTCTCTCACTGTGTTGTTTCTCTCTCACTCTGTGTTGTTTCTCTCTCACTCTGTGTTGTTTCTCTCTCACTCTGTGTTGTTTCTCTCACTCTGTGTTGTTTCTCTCTCACTCTGTGTTGTTTCTCTCACTGTGTTGTTTCTCTCTCACTCTGTGTTGTTTCTCTCTCACTCTGTGTTGTTTCTCTCTCTCTCTGTGTTGTTTCTCTCTCACTCTGTGTTGTTTCTCTCACTCTGTGTTGTTTCTCTCTCACTCTGTGTTGTTTCTCTCACTCTGTGTTGTTTCTCTCACTGTGTTGTTTCTCTCTCACTCTGTGTTGTTTCTCTCACTGTGTTGTTTCTCTCTCACTCTGTGTTGTTTCTCTCACTGTGTTGTTTCTCTCTCACTCTGTGTTGTTTCTCTCTCACTCTGTGTTGTTTCTCTCACTGTGTTGTTTCTCTCTCACTCTGTGTTGTTTCTATCTCACTCCGTGTTGTTTCTCTCTCACTCCGTGTTGTTTCTCTCTCACTCTGTGTTGTTTCTCTCACTCTGTGTTCTTTCTCTCACTCTGTGTTCTTTCTCTCACTCTGTGTTGTTTCTCTCACTCTGTTGTTTCTCTCACTCTGTGTTGTTTTTCTCACTCTGTTGTTTCTCTCACTCTGTGTTCTTTCTCTCACTCTGTGTTGTTTCTCTCACTCTGTTGTTTCTCTCACTCTGTGTTCTTTCTCTCACTCCGTGTTGTTTCTCTCTCACTCTGTGTTGTTTCTCTCTCACTCTGTGTTGTTTCTCTCACTCTGTGTTCTTTCTCTCACTCTGTTGTTTCTCTCACTCTGTGTTCTTTCTCTCACTCCGTGTTGTTGCTCTCTCACTCTGTGTTGTTGCTCTCTCACTCTGTGTTGTTTTTCTCTCACTCTTTGTTGTCTCTCTCTCACTCTTTGTTGTTTCTCTCTCACTCCGTGTTGTTTCTCCCGCAGGGACTTCCTGCAGCACAGGGAGGCGGAGAAAGCCGTCCTCCTCCGGGAGCTGAAGGATAGCGGCAGCGGCTCAGTGTGTCCGGTGCTCAGGAGGACGGTGCCGTACGGGCTGGCCTATCACCACAGCGGGCTGACCTCCGAGGAGAGGAAGCTGGTGGAGGAGGCGTACTCCAACGGGGTGCTCTGTCTCCTCACGTGCACCTCCACCCTGGCTGCAGGGATCAACCTCCCGGCCCGCAGGTCAGCCGCACAACATCACATTCTGAGTACAGAAGGAACTCTGGAATATTAGAATATTAGAGGAATATTCATTTTCTTTAACCAACAGCTTCGCAGGATAAACACGTAATGTGTGCGTGTAAACGTAGTCACTGACTTTACATGCACACAAAATATCCCACTGTTCATCCCAACATGACAATATTCTGGGTTTGTTAAGAGTTTAAACACAACATCTAATAGATTTGAGTTAAGTTTCCTGATTTGTAGTATAAACACTGGATTTATCTTTTTAAAGCTGCTCGGCTGTGTGTTGGCTCTTTCAAAATAAAAGCCCTCGAGTAATATTTTCAGCACAGTGTTGTGGAAAAGGATGATTATTTATATTGAGTATATTTTGGGGTTTGACCCGGACGTCCTCCTCACACTAGAGTGATCCTGCGCTCGCCGTACGTCGCCACAGACTTCCTGAAGAGGAGCCAGTACAAACAGATGGTGGGCCGGGCGGGTCGAGCCGGGATCGACACCGTGGGAGAGAGCATCCTCATCCTGCAGGACAAGGACAGACTTACGGTAACTGTCTTCACTGCATGGCAGCTCAGCTCCTAAAACTGTGAAGCTTTAGGAGATATTCAACTACGACGACTCCCAGGGTGCATTTCAGCAAGAAACAGAAACCAGAGCTTCACCTGCTCCTCTGAAGAGCACTGGTGATAATCTGAAGCGTAAAATAAAATAATGTATGTAGATATGTAGATATAGATGTGTAGATATATGTGTGTGTAGATAGAGTTAGTGGTCGTCCTGCAGAACTGACAGCAGGAACTGGTTAGTCATTCAGCTGACGCTCTTATCCAGTTCAGGATTAAGTACCGATTGCTCAATGGTGGCAGCCTGGTATTGAACTCCCAACCTTCTAGTGTTTTGTTTGGAAGGCGTACCACTAGACCACTAGGCCATCACCACCAGACAGCAGCTGATGGAGATATTTCTGTTGATCCTTTATTGTGATGACAGATGATCTGTATGTTATGTCACACTGCTGTATGTTCATATATAACTGTGGAGCCTCTTGTCCACAGTCCGTTACAGGGATGACAGAGAGAGAGAGTATAGTGTCACACATACAGCTTTATTCGCACACAGGTAAGCGGCTATCACAGGCACAGCTGACAGGTCACTCTCCTGTCCGTCGCTCTGCTGTCCGTCGCTCTGCTGTCCGCTGCTCTCCAGACTCCGCTGCTTCGTGGCTGAAGAAGCGTCTCCGTCTCCTCTGGAACCCAGCCTACTGCAAGAGAACAGAACCAGGCCATCACCATGCATTTATTATGTGACTGATTACCTGATTCCGTTCAGCTGTCTGGCCTCCAGCTTGGACACTCCTGTCTCTCTCCAGCAGCCAGCGCCCTAACCACACCCCACTGCCACACACCCCCACCGCCCGACTCAGGCCGGGAGCCCGCCGGCCGCAAGCTATCAAGGGGCAGGTCAGCTCCGCGAACCCCGGAATGAACCGACGATGGTAGCCGGCCAGCCCCATAAACCTCCTGACCTCTTAATAGAATCGGGCCATGATCCGGTTGAGTGACTTGTCGTACCCTAGATGACCGGACATGGGCTTATGATGAGCCGCCTGGAAAACCGTTTCCCGGCGGCTTTTCGGAACCAACAACTGGGTATTTAACTCTCCTGTCTGTGTGTCACGGCTCACACGGTACAGTCTGTCCCTAATCACCGAGAAGTGGGGGTGTGTCAGTGCGATGTTCGGGTGTAGTGGGGAACCATCCACACACACTACTTGCTCGAACGCGTGACGGAGGGTCTCATCTGGAGACTGCTCGAGGGGAAAGTCCTCCACCGCACGTAACGGTGGAAGCTCATCACAAGCCTCCTCCGGCCCTGCACTCCCCTCCCCGGCGTTCGCCACCTCCGTCTCCCCATTGAACACCGCACACTACCGCCCGTGAACGCACCCCCCCAGTCTTCCCCGCTATCTTGTCAAACCCCGGCCAATTTGTTCCCAGTATCAGGGGGTGCGTGAGGCGAGTACTAACTCCAGCCTTAACTCTATGCTTTTTCCCCTTAAATGAAATTACCAGGGTCACCACCTGGTACTCGTGAAAATCCCCATGCACACACCTCACCTTCACCCACGACGCCTCCAGCAACGCCCCGGGCCGAACCAAGCGCTGGTGGACCATGGTCTGCGTACATCCCGAGTCCCACAGAGCTTGGTAAATACCCCCTGTATACATACCGGTACACGGTACATCCCTTCCGGACCGGGGGAAGAGTCTGGCGGTGCCACAATCCGGACCAACTGCCCCACCTCCATGACCGGACAGTCCCTCCGGGTGTGGCCGAGCTTGCCGCACCGCCAGCACCCCAGCCCTGGCATTTGAGGAGCCCTCTGCGGTGCCGGGCGACCAGACGCGTAGGCTGGGTCTTGTGGAGGAGAAAATAAAGGAAACTGGGGGTTAGGGAGCGACTGGGGTCCAGCTGTCCCAGGGTTGTAGGCAGGACCCCCGGAGGATAGCGTAGTGCCAGGGCCAGCGGCCTCCACGGCAGGCCGGAACCTCCTCGGGGCTGGAACGGGCCGGAGCTGTGGAGGAGAGATGGCCCGGGCTTCGGCCCCCAGGCTCCGCCGGGGCAGGGAGAGGTGGTCCTCCGCGAGTCTGACGGCGGCTTCAAGGCTGGCCGGACGGTGACACTGGACCCAGTTCGCCGAGGAGAGGGGGAGTCCGGCGATGAATTGCTCCAGGGCCACCTGCCCGACGATGTCCTCAACGGAGTTGACTCCCGACTGGAGCCAGCGCCTAGCCGAGTCGAGGAGCTGCTGGGCGAAGGGTCGGCCAGCGTCCTCAAAGGGCAGGCTCCGGAGCCAGCGGCGATGTCCCTCTGGTGTGCTGCCCAACCGGTCCAGGATCGCCCTCCGGAGCTGGTTGTAGTCATATCTGGAGGCCGCAGGCAGGGTATGGGCGGCCCGCTGGGCTTCCCCGGACAGCAGGGGGAGCAGTCGTATCCCCCACTCCGCCTGCGGCCACCCGCACGCCTCTGCCGTGCCCACGAAGATGTCCAGGAAGGCCTCGGGGTTGTCCTCCGGCGTCATCTTCTGCACTGCGACCCGCGGGAGCTGGGTTGGCCCGCCTCCCGACTCACCCTCCGGGGCAGCCGATGACCGGAGCATTCCCTGCAGGAGGTCTCGGTCCACCTTCTGGTACTGCCGCCAGGTCTACGAACGTCTGGCTCTGCTGTTGCTGAAGGGCCGCGGTGCCCTCGTGCATGGCCGCCAGACGCTGGAGGATCAGCCCTAGCGGGCTCTGCGCAGCTACCTCCTCTGTCAAGTCCCTGTTCGGGCGCCACTTGTGGAGCCTCTTGTCCACAGTCCGTTACAGGGATGACAGAGAGAGAGTATACTGTCACACACACACAGCTTTATTCGCACACAGGGAAGCGGCTATCACAGGCACAGCTGACAGGTCGCTCTCCTGTCCGTCGCTCTGCTGTCCGTTGCTCTCCAGACTCCGCTGCTTCGTGGCTGAAGAAGCGTCTCCGTCTCCTCTGGAACCCAGCCTACTGCAAGAGAACAGAACCAGGCCATCACCATGCATTTATTATGTGACTGATTACCTGATTCCGTTCAGCTGTCTGGCCTCCAGCTGGGACACTCCTGTCTCTCTCCAGCAGCCGGCGCCCTAACCACACCCCACTCCCACAATAACATATATATGAAATGTTCAGAGGGTTAGTGGACTAAAGTTCTTCCAGTTTTTACTCATTTGTGTTTATTCTCAGGCTAAAACTCTCGTGTGCGCCCCGATGGAGAACTGCTTCAGCAACCTGATGCACGACGATGGAAAAGGCCTCCGGAGTCTCATCCTGTCTCTCGTTGGATTAAACGTAAACCTGTTGATTTATTCACTAAGTCCTTAATGTGGAGACTTCATCTTTGAACATGACGTTGTTCTGTTGCAGATCACCACGTCGTTGGACCAGCTGAGGGACTTCCTGTGCGGGACGCTGCTGTACGTGCAGCGGAGGCAGCTGTGTGTGGAGAAGAGCCTGACGGAGGAGCTGCGGCAGTGCGTCCACTTCCTGAAGGACAAGCTTCTCATCACTGCAGACGGTCAAACTCTGCACGTCACCAAGCTGGGGAAAGCTACGTACAAAGGTTCCTCACAATTGTAGGATTGTTCTCCAGATATTCATGTTCCCCTCGGGATGAATCTGACCCACCTTTATGATCCTTCTTATTTCGAGGCACCGGTTGATTAATAAGCCCCAAACCTGCAAAATGCAGCAAAAGATGATCATATAATACATATTAAAGTGAAGTAGTTAAATGATGTGTAAACAGAAATATATAATCCTTTAACCTCCAATAAGTAAATGAAGAGTTTTCATTTTTATATTCTTGGCCTTCACATTAATAAACATTTTATTTTTACTGTCGACTGTTTCTCTGGACTTGTTTCCGTCCTTGTGCCGCAGCACACACACTTCCCCTCTGGGGGGCGACAAAGGATTCTTTTATAGCATCTTCTTCTTCTTTACTTCCAATTAGTTGATTAACAAGAAAAACTGGAAGTTTGAGAACAAAGTTAAATAAAAGTAAGAAAATAAAACAACTGAATACAAGTTTCGCTTTAACTTTCATTATTGTTTTTACACTTTCCTTAAAAATATATATTATTTCCAAGATCAAAGTGGCAAGAAAACAAGTTTAATTTAACTGTTAATATCTGAATGTTGAGCATGTTGTGTCGTCAGTGTGGATTATCAGTGTGAAGATGTTTGCTTCTCCTCAGGCTCCGTGGATCTGACCTACAGCAACGTACTCTACAAAGATCTGTCCAAAGGTCTGGAGGGGCTGCTGCTCAACAGCTACTTGCACCTGGTGTACCTGGTCACACCGTACGACATGGGCTCCCAGTGCAAGCCTGACTGGATGTTGTTCTTCAGACAGGTAGTGCACAACACAAAGACACAAAATGCTTCCTTCAGAATAAAGCCTAATTCAGAATATGATGTTTTCACGACCCAGATTAACGTCATATTCGTAATAATTACTGTGCATGTGAACGTAGTCAACGTTGTAACGTCTCTTTATTTCTCAGCTCTGTATAAAAAAGGTTGTTTTGTGTTCCTCAGTTCACGCTGCTGTCCGCTGCAGAGCAGAAGATGTCTGCAGCCATCGGAGTGTCGGAGAGTTTCGTTGCTAGAAAAGCTGCAGGACAGACGGTGAGAAAGGTAAGAAAGTCCAGACTGCTCGCCTCAATATCTGCTCAGGGAAGTAACAGCTCTCCAACTCGCCATGAAGACACGAAGAAGAAGAAGAAGAAGAAGAAGAAGAAGAAGAAACAACATTAGTTATTCTCTCTATAGACACAAAACGACTACAAAGAGACACAAAAAGACTACAGAGAGACACAACGTGACTACAAAGAGACACAAAACTACTACAAAGAGACAGTGACTACAAAGAGACACAAAACAACTACAAAGAGACACAAAATGACTACAAAGAGACACAAAGTGACTACAAAGAGACACAAAGTGACTACAAAGAGACACAAAGTGACTACAAAGAGATACAAAACTACAACAAAGAGACACAAAACTACAACAAAGAGACACAAAACAACTACAAAGAGACACAAAACTACAACAAAAACACAAAATGACTAAAAAGAGACACAAAACAATTACACAGAGACACAAAGTGACACAAAACGACCACAAAGAGACACAACGTGACTCTTGGCCGGGGGTGTGAGCCTCACGGTGTGTTGTTGTTCCAGAGTGTGAACATGGAGGTGGTGAGCCGGATGTATTTGGCTCTGGTGCTGTTCTCTCTGCTGAAGGAGACGAACCTGTGGAACGTGTCCGACAGGTTCCAGCTGAGCCGCGGCTTCATCCAGAGTCTGCTCAGCTCGTCCTCCGCCTTCTGCTGCTGCGTGCTGCACTTCACCGAGGTCTGTTTCACTAACCTCTCATACATGACCTGCACGTTGAGTAACAACACATTGTTTGGGTGTGGTGAGGGGAAGTGCATTGTGGGTAATGTAGGCAAAGAATGTGGAATAATAAAGACGATATCTCTGGTTCTGATGCATCGATTTACATCCTTTTCTTTTTATCTGTCTGAGTCTGATAATGTCTAAGGTTTCTAACGATAAATCTGACAAAACAACTACAGAGAGACACAGAACAACCACAAAGAGACACAAAACAACTACAGAGAGACACAAAACAACCACAAAGAGACACAAAACGACTACAGAGAGACACAAAACGACTACAGAGACACAAAACGACTACAAAGAAACACAAAACGACAACAAAGACACAAAACAACTACAGAGAGACAAAACGACTACAAAGACACAAAACAACTACAAAGACACAAAACAACTACAAAGAGACACAAAACAATTACAGAGACACAAAATAACTACAGAGAGACAAAACAACTACAAAGAGACACAAAACAATTAGACACAAAACTACAGAGAGACAAAACTACAAACAGACACAAAACGACTACAAAGACACAAAACAACTACAAAGAGACACAAAACAATTACAGAGACACAAAATAACTACAGAGACACACAAAACAACTACAAAGACACAAGACTCAAAACAACTAAAGAGACACAAAACAATTACAGAGACACAAAACGACTACAGAGACACAAAACGACTACAGAGAGACACAAAACAACTACAGAGACACAAAACGACAACAAAGACACAAAACAACTAAAAAGAGACACAAAACAATTACAGAGAGACACAAAACTACAGAGAGACACAAAACAACTACAAAGAGACACAACAACTACAGAGAGACAACAACTACAGAGAGACAAAAAACAACTACAAAGAGACACAACAACTACAGAGATACACAAAACAACTACAAAGAGACAACAACTACAAAGAGACAACAACTACAGAGAGACACAAAACAACTACAGAGAGACACAAAACAACTACAGAGAGACACAAAACAACTACAGAGAGACACAAAACAACCACAAAGAGACTCAAAACAACTACAGAGAGACTCAAAACAACTACAGAGAGACTCAAAACAACTACAAAGAGACACAAAACTACAAAGAGACACAAAACAATTACAGAGACACAAAACGACTACAGAGACACAAAACGACTACAAAGACACAAAACAATTACAGAGACACAAAACAACTACAGTGACACAAAACAACTACAGTGACACAAAACAACTACAAAGAGACACAAAACGACTACAAAGAGACACAAAACGACTACAGAGACACAAAACAACTACACAGAGACACAAAACAACTACAAAGAGACACAAAATGACTACAAAGAGACACTAAACGACTACAAAGACACAAAACAACTACAGAGACACAAAACAACTACAGAGACACAAAACAACTACAAAGAGACACAAAACAACTACAAAGAGACACAAAACAACTACAGAGACACAAACTTGAGTATAATAACACCCCTGACCTGCTGATAAATGATGCGTTCAGGAACTGGAGGAGTTCTGGCCGTTCAGAGCTCTGCTGACGGAGCTCACGCGGAGGCTGAGCTATTGCGTGACGTCGGAGCTCATCCCGCTGATGGAGGTGGCCGGAGTGATGGAGGTCAGTCTGCAGCTTCAACTCTCTCAGGACGAGGCGTAACGTCTGACCGCTGTGCACAGAAACATATTGTTGGTGTGTAGCCTCTCAAAGGTTTCCGGCTGCACGCTCGTGTTCTACATGAACTACTTTTATAGAACAAGAACAACAGATCTGTGTTTCTCCGTTTAGTTTTTCGGTGATATTAGTAGAAGAAGTATTTTGAGATTTACTTTCCACCGCTGATGAAACCTTTCAGACATTTCTGCAGGAGTAACTTATTATGATCGATCTGTCGTCCACAGTTCCTTAGCTTCTGTGTTTGTGTCTCCAGTCCAGAGCGAAGCAGCTCTTTCACGCAGGTTATAAATCTCTGACTCACCTGGCCAACGCCGACCCGGCCGCTCTCTGCAGAACCATCGAAAACCTGCAGCAGAAACAGGCCAATCAGATCGTGGCCTCCGCTAAAGTGAGTCACCTGTCGTGATGCTTCCGGAAGGTTTCCCTCAGATTCTAATGAAGAGCGTGTGTTTCAGATGCTGCTGAACGAGAAGGCTGCGGCGCTGCAGGAGGAAGTGGACGAGCTGCTGACGCTGCCTGCAGATCTGCCCACAGCACGAACACTCTGAGCGTTCACACGTTTTATTCTCTTTATTCTTTCATCTGTTGCAACACTAATGTAACTCTCTCTCTCTCTCTCTCTCTCTATCTATATATATATATATATATATATATATATATATATATATATATATATATATATATATATATATATATATATATATATATATAGTTACATAATAACTCTGAACACAACGTATTTAAAGTACCCTCAATAAAAACAGCTGGACCGACTGTAGGATGTGATGTGTGTTTATTTATTAGAGTTCACGATGACTATATATGATATATATTTATATATATGTATATATATATACATATATATATATATATATGTATATATTTATATATATTTATATATATATATATATATACATATATATAAATATATATAAATATATACATATATATAAATATATATAAATATATACATATATATATATATATGTATATCTGT
>NW_021166870.1:0-7500 GCF_900634415.1 Cottoperca gobio | reverse complement strand
GTTGACATGAAAACTGTTTTTTAAATTCAGTTTCTACTTTTCCAACACAAGTCGCTGTTCGTGACCTGCAGTCCAGTCTCAGGCCTCCGGTGGTTTCTACCCTGAGCTTACGGGTAATGAAATATTTAACATGAATAACATTCACTTCCCTTTCCTGTCATTTCCTGTCAGACCCATCCTGTGATCTGCGGCTGCCCTCGTGGCTGGAGGACCGGCTGAAGAAGAGCTGGACTCAGCAGCAGCTCGTCCTGATGAGAGAAGATTTGCAGAGGAAGTTCAGCAGAGTCAAGTTCACAGGTGACACGTTCATCATCCGGATCTTCTTCTGTTGCTAGAACTAGACAAAACCTTTAACAACAAATAACAAGATAATTAAATTAAACCAAATGTGACCAAAAAAAACAAGCAAATAAAGATTAAATAATAACATAAAGAATCAGAATCATTGTAAAACATGGCAATTGAGACTTAATTTGTAAACCAGTATTAAATGATTTTTTGTCAGTGATAGCAAAGTTATAAAACATAGTTACAGAGATGTTCTTATGGACGTGGATCCTATAACAGGAAGAGGAGGATGTGATCAAATGTTTACAACTCGATTATTCCAATCGGAGGAAACATAAAGATTTCCAAAGCTATTTATTTAGAAACTGCAAATCAAATGTATTTATAGATAGAGCCCAATATCACAAATTATACATTTCTCTTCAGTGTTTACAGACTGTACAGACACCCTCTGATCCTTACGCCCTCTGTCCTTACGACCCTCTGTCCTTAAACCCTTCTGTCCTTAAACCCTCTGTCCTTCTTAACCCTCTGTCCTTACCACCCTCTGTACCTTAGGACCCTCTGTCCTTAAACCCTCTGTCCTTTTCTCTGTCCTTAACCCTCTTCCTTAAAACCCTCTGTCTTAACACCTCCCTCTGACCCCTGTCCTTAGACCCTCTGTCCTTACAACCCTCGTCCTTAAACCCTCTGTCTTACACTGACCCCCTTACAACCCTCTGTCCTTAGAACCCCCTCTGTCCTTAGCATTACACCCTCTGTCCTTAAAAAACCCTCTGTCCTTAGAACCCTCTGTCCTTACACCCTCTGTCCTTAGACCCTCTGTCCCTTACACCCTCTGTCCTTAGACCCTCTGTCCTTAACCCTCTGTCCTTACACCCTCTGTCCTTAGCACCCTCTGTCCTTAGACCCTCTGTCCTTAACCCTCTGTCCTTAAACCCTCTGTCCTACACCCTCTGGTCCTTAAACCCTCTGTCCTTACAACCCGCTGTCCTTAAACCCTTCTGTCCTTAGACCCTCTGGTCCTTAAACCCTCTGTCCTTAACCCTCTGTCCTTACACCCTCTTGTCCTTAGCACCCTCTGTCCTTAACCCTCTGTCCTTAACCCTCTGTCCTTAGACCCTCTGTCCTTACACCCTCTGTCCTTAGACCCTCTGTCTTACACCCTCTGTCCTTAGCACCCTCTGTCCTTAGAACCCTCTGTCCTTACACCCTGTCCTTAAACCTCTGTCCTTACACCCTCTGTCCTTAAACCCTCTGTCCTTAAACCCTCTGTCCTTAGACCCTCTGTCCTTACACCCTCTGTCCTTACACCCTCTGTCCTTAAACCCTCTGTCCTTACACCCTCTGTCCTTACACCCTCTGTCCTTACACCCTCTGTCCTTAAACCCTCTGTCCTTAGACCCTCTGTCCTTACACCCTCTTGTCCTTAGACCCTCTGTCCTTAACCCTCTGTCCCTTAGACCCTCTGTCCTTACACCCTCTGTCCTTACACCCTCTGTCCTTAGACCCCTCTGTCCTTAACCCCTCTGTCCTTACACCCTCTGTCATTAACCCCTCTGTCCTTACACCCTCTGTCCTTAACCCCTCTGTCCTTACACCCTCTGTCCTTAAACCCTCTGTCCTTACACCCTCTGTCCTTACACCCTCTGTCCTAAACCCTCTGTCCTTAACCCTCTGTCCTTAAACCCTCTGTCCTAAACCCTCTGTCCTTACACCCTCTGTCCTTAACCCTCTGTCCTTACACCCTCTGTCCTTACACCCTCTGTCCTTACAACCCTCTGTCCTTCGACCCTCTGTCCTTAGACCCTCTGTCCTTACACCCTCTGTCCTTACACCCTCTGTCCTCAGACCCTCTGTCCTTACACCCTCTGTCCTTAGACCCTCTGTCCTTACACCCTCTGTCCTTACACCCTCTGTCCTTAAACCCTCTGTCCTTACACCCTCTGTCCTTAACCCTCTGTCCTTACACCCTCTGTCCTTAAACCCTCTGTCCTTAGACCCTCTGTCCTTACACCCTCTGTCCTTAGACCCTCTGTCCTTAGACCCTCTGTCCTACACCCTCTGTCCTTAAACCCTCTGTCCTTAGACCCTCTGTCCTTACACCCTCTGTCCTTAGACCCTCTGTCCTTACACCCTCTGTCCTTACACCCTCTGTCCTCAGACCCTCTGTCCTTACACCCTCTGTCCTTAGACCCTCTGTCCTTAGACCCTCTGTCCTTACACCCTCTGTCCTTACACCCTCTGTCCTCAGACCCTCTGTCCTTACACCCTCTGTCCTTACACCCTCTGTCCTCAGACCCTCTGTCCTTACACCCTCTGTCCTTAGACCCTCTGTCCTTAGACCCTCTGTCCTTACATCCTCTGTCCTTACACCCTCTGTCCTCAGACCCTCTGTCCTTACACCCTCTGTCCTTACACCCTCTGTCCTCAGACCCTCTGTCCTTAGACCCTCTGTCCTCAGACCCTCTGTCCTCAGACCCTCTGTCCTTAGACCCTCTGTCTTTAGACCCTCTGTCCTTACACCCTCTGTCATTAGACCTTCTGTCCTTACACCCTCTGTCCTCAGACCCTCTGTCCTCAGACCCTCTGTCCTTACACCCTCTGTCCTCAGACCCTCTGTCCTTACACCCTCTGTCTTTAGACCCTCTGTCCTTAGACCCTCTGTCCTTACTACCTAGGGGCTGGTCCAAGGCAAACCGGAGCCAGCCCTAACTATAAGCTTTAAGCAGGAACATGTTTACATTTATTAAATAAACTGCAGCCAATGTTTCGTACGTTGTACAATAATCTATTCTACACTAAATTGAGAAGAAGAAGGAATGTTATTATCAACATTTAATCCAAAAGGTATCGTAGTTTTAATGATTTGATATTTGATATTTTTAATGTACCGGAGCTTTGATATACATCCGTTATTTTACCAGGTCAAAGTCTCAATGTAGTTGAGATCTCTTGTTGCAGAGTGACCTGCTCTGCTTCACACCTTTATGTTTGTTTTACATCTTTTGTTAGGGGTTCCACAGGGCTCAATGCTTGGACCACTGATTATTATTTACATGCTCCTGTAAAGCTTATAGGGAAACGTGACTCTATGCAGATGATACACAGTTGTACAGTCCTCTCTCTTCTGTCATGTTATTAATCACTATTAATAAGTCCAAATGTTAAAGACATGTTTATAGACGTCCTCTGACTGATGTGTGACTCCTCAGAGTACACTGTCGATCTGCTGCACTCCTTCACTAACTGCTCGGGGATGGATCTGATATTCGGGCTGAACGCTCTGCTCAGAACAGCTGACAACACCTGGAACAGCAGCAACGCCCGCTCGCTGCTGCAGTACTGTGAATCCAGACGGTACCGGATGTCCTGGGAGCTGGGCAACGGTACGCTAACGTTTAGTGCGTAGACGAGGGAGGTCACGAGAACCTCGGTGCTAAGTAGATGCCACAATTCTGAAAACTCGTGCCGATGGTTCAGTCAGGAGGTTCCATAGAGTTACATTATGGTGCATTCAGGCTCTATTCAGTTAAAATGAGTTCTGGTTGAAGGTAAATTATAAGGTTATCATGATGTGTTCAATGCCATCTTGTAAAATGTAGTTTCTGGTAAGAAAGTTGAATAAATCCAGATGTTTGAAGAGGTTTTGAATATAAAACAGATATTATTAGATATTATATAATATAAGATATTAGATGAACTCTGAGCTGTTTCACTTCCTGACAGCAAATACAGAAGAATATAAATATAGAACAAAGAATGTACAGAATGTAACGAAAGATATGTTCAGGATATTTTAGTTAAATTAGGATTAAAAGTGTTGTAGTAGCAGAAATGTGCAAAGGTTCCCACATATGGAGGAGGAAGAGTTTGTAGGGAACAGATGTGTGATCATGTGTGTCAGCGGGGGTCTCTGGCCTTGTTGATGAGAGACTGCAGAGAGGAAGAAGCTGTTCATATGACGTGAGGTTCTGGTCCTGATGGACCGCAGAGGGGAGTGACTGAAAGAGTCAGTGTCCAGGGTGGGAGGGGTCACCTGCGGTCTCACCTGCACGCCTCCGCTCTGAGGTGATGGAGGAAGTTGAGTTCATGGAGTGAAGATAAAACAAAAAGAATAAAGAACGGTTTATAAAAGCACATCATATTCATCAAATCATTTTTCAAGCTAAAATCTAGAAACTAATCTGTATCTCGAGATAAACACACACAGACACACACACACACACACACACACACACACACACACAGGGTCAGGGTTAGGGTGGTTATGGCGGTGAAGTTATCTGAGGTGTGACGTCCGTGTGCACGCAGGAAGTGATTGTTTCTTTGTGTTTCCTCAGAACCCAACAGCTATGAGAAGAAAGCGGGGGTCCGTGTGGACGGACATCAGCTGGGTCAGGACTTCACGCGTCTCAGAGAGATGATGTCACAATCCAAACTTTACCACGACGCCGGGCTTTATGGGCCGGACATCGGTCAGCCCCGAGACCACCGGGCGGACCTGCTGCAGGGGTGAGAGGGCGCACTGCACCCCCCCCCCCCTTATAACTGACAATATTATTGTGAAGAATATTCTAATGTTTTCTTATTTTAACATTCACTTAAATTCACTTTATTTTTAATCCACCTTCAAATAGTTCAGAGTTTTTGTAACATTTTAACAGATTCAATCATTTAAAACATAAATCATTTTAATTTCCAAAAACATAATTCAGAATAATGAATTAAAAAAACAAACAGACATTTCTTACATCTATTCTTGGATAATAATGATAAATATAATAATAATACTAATAATAAATATAATAATAAATATAATAATAATAATAAATATAATAATAATAATAAATATGATAATAATAATAATAACAATGATAATAATAATAATAATAATAATAATAAATATAATAATAATAATAAATATAATAATAATAATAAATATAATAATAATAATAATAAATATAATAATAATAATAAATATGATAATAATAATAACAATAATAATAATAAATATAATAATAATAACAATAATAATAATAATAATAAACATCATTCAGGAGCAAAAAGTACCAACAAACAGTATTAATACTGTGTGTGTGTTGCAGGTTCCTGCAGAGTGGTGCGGAGGCGGTGGACGCTTGCACTTGGCACCAGTGAGTTTAACTTCACCTCAGACTCCACACACACACACACACACACACACACACACACACACACACACACACACACACACCCTAAACCTACAACGGCTCTACAAAATAAAATATGTCAAAGAAGTATAAACATTAAAAAGTAAGAGACTACTGAACATAATAATATTAAACTGTTAATAGTTATGGAAACATGAACTCATTTTATTCTTTTAGTTTTGTCTGGATTATGTTTTATATTTATTTATTATGTGACGGGATGTTTCCTGTTCCAGTTACTATGTGAACGGCAGAGACGCGTCTGTGGAGGATTTTCTAGATCCGGAGGTTCTGGACTCTCTGATCCTGAAGTCCACAGAAGTCTTGAAGGTGATGAAGATGATGAAGATGTGCAGCTCGTCGTCTGACGTGACCTGCAGAAGTGTTGATTGTGTGTTTGGTTTCAGGAGGTGCAGCTGGTGTCGCCTCAGAAGCCCGTGTGGCTCGGAGAAACGAGCTCAGCGTACGGCGGAGGAGCCGCCGGACTGTCGGACACGTTCGTCGCAGGATTCATGTCAGTTTATAAATCAAGTCACGGCCGTCGAGTCCCGAACGAGTCCAAGTCATTGAAGATGGAGTTCTGATCAATGACCGTGAAGACGCTCACAGATCTCACTGGTTCCAACATGTTAATAAATGTTCTTAGATCAAGTCTGTTCTCTGAGGGGAGAAGTTTTCTTTAAGAGTTGAAACAGGAAGTAAACCTATGTACTTCCTGTTGACCTGTTTCTGTCTGCAGGTGGCTTGACAAGCTGGGTCTGGCGGCCCGGCTGGGGCTGGACGTCGTGATGCGGCAGGTGTTCATCGGCTCCGGGAGTTATCACCTGGTGGACGAGAACCTGGACCCACTTCCTGTGAGAGGACTTCACTACACCCTCTACACACTGCACACTGCACACTACACTCTACACTCTACACACTGCACACTGCACACTACACACTACACTACACTCCACTACTACACTCCCTGCACACTACACACTGCACACTGCACACTACACACTACACTCTACACACTGCACACTACACTCTACACACTGCACACTGCACACTACACTCTACACACTACACACTGCACACACTACACTGCCTATCACACTGTCACACTGCCAAGCACACATCTACACTCTACACACTGCACACTACACTCTACACACTGCACACTGCACACTAACACTCTACACTCTACACTCTACACACTACACACTGCACACTACACACTACACACTACACACTACACACTACACACTACACTCTACACACTACACACTACACACTACACACTACACACTACACACTACACTCTACACTCTACACACTGCACACTACACACTACACACTACACTCTACACTCTACACACTGCACACTACACACTACACACTACACTCTACACAGCGCTGCACACTACACACTACACACTGCACACTGCAGCACTATCTACCATCTACACTCTACACACTGCACAACGCACATACACACTAACACACTAGCTCTACACTCACTCTACACTACACACTACACTACACACTGCACACTACACACTACACACTACACACTACACACTACACTCTACACTCTACACACTGCACACTGCACACTACACACTACACTCTACACTCTACACACTGCACACTACACACTACACACTACACACTGCACACTACACACTACACTACACACATCAACCACACACACTACACACTACACACTACACACTACACACTACACACTACACACTACACACTACACACTGCACACTACACACTACACACTACACTCTACACTCTACACACTACACACTACACACTACACACTACACACTACACACTACACACTACACTCTACACACTGCACACTACACTCTACACTCTACACTCTACACTCTACACTCTACACACTACAACTACACTCCTACACTCTACACTACACATACACATGCACACTACATACACTCACTACCTCTCACACACCACACACTGCACAACACACACTACACACCACACACTGCACACTACAACT
>NW_021166869.1:610000-623917 GCF_900634415.1 Cottoperca gobio | reverse complement strand
AGCTCCATCTTTGGTATTGTTCAGCTGAGTAGCACCGCTGCAAAAAAAAAGAAGGCAACAATAATAGCCACATGCAAAACAATTTGAGTTTGTTGCTAGAGCCCCGAGCCCCGGCGACGCGGCTAGCTGGAGGCCCGTCCGTCTCTCTGCCGGACGAAGTATGCAGATCAAGCATGGCAGCCCCCAATGCTGTCCCTACAGCTTTCCATACACGCCAACGGCTCCTCAGCGAGACATGCATACACAGGCAGCAGCGCGTAGCACGAATCAAAGACGATGAATGCCTATCAATAAACTCTCGGCAATAGACGATAGCTACTTCAAACTAAGGACACTGTCGTGCTCACCAAGGATCTGTAGCTGCAGTGCACATTCTCACTCACTGAGAACGATGCCCAGTTAGAAGGACATGAGGTTGCCCCCTCATCTTCAGCGAGTGTTCATGTATCGTGCCAGCCCATACGCCTGCACATGCCACGACTCCGTTGTTCTACAGCCCTCATTCGCCTGAGATCCCGCGTCCATTTATTTACAGCCTACCAATACGCCTGCAAACCGCTATGACCCACATCAAGTGCCCCTATCCCTGACACTGAATTAAAAGGCACACCGAGTAGAGTGACTTACACCAGATCCCCGTCAGGCAGGAAACCCATGCCAGCTCAGAATAACGAATTGTCCCCTCGTTGAGAAATCACATACATGCACCACATGGACCACTCGCTTGCTGCCTAGCCGAATCAGACCAGCCCCAATAGCCCCGAGTGTACTCGCTAGAGCGGAGTGATCAACGAGGAGAAACGAAAATACATAGGATCTAATTCAGCATTTATTACTATTCAAAGCCCTCGACAGTCAGCGACGTGCCACAATTATGATGTTCTGGTTTCCAGACCAATGTTTGCTTGTCTCTTTTCAACTCGCACTAACCAGCTTTGCCCTCCAGCAGACTGAAGCTAATCAGCTCACAACCAGGTGTCAAGGGAGAACGTGGATCTTATTTTACCGATCGTTAATTCACCTTTTATAAATGCCAAATGTGTGCATGCTAGTAGTGCTGTGGGACTGCGGTTCACCTGTGACTAGTGCTGTGCTGTGGCAACGGATGTGTGTGTGTGGATGTGCTATGAAAGTCATGACTACAAAGCTAATCGTGCCACTTCATATCTGAGTTGAGCTGTAAAACTCCCACATCATGCTGCCATTTGTCCTAAGTACTCTGAACTGCGGGCGATATCTGATGATTCTAACTGTGCCTGGTGCTAGTGCACTGTGCACTAACCGTCTGCCCCCTCCGCCCTCACTGTTTCAGCGTGATGCGCTACAACATAGCCTGCCATGCCGCTGCATGGCGTGGCCGACACTGGCGGACAACTAGGCCAACAGCAAATAAAAGGAAAAAACCACACACAGCAAATGGAAGGGCATAGTCTTAACTAGGTACCCTCAACTGTCCTGTCATCCTGCACCCTCCGTCAGTTCCCACTCTTCATAACAATCACGCGGCCCACCCCTCATAAATGACTGATTCACGCTCAGGTCACAGTGCCTTCTAGTATAAAATGCACGTAGCCATGGCTCCATGGCGCAGCGGCACTCTGCCTTACTAGACTCTCAGATATGCTCTAATCTCTGCTTACCCTTCAGTAATCTAAGATGCGTCACACAATGCTCTGTTGGCTAGACGTTCCCTGATTTATTTCCATCCTATAAACCTGGAAGAACAACTAAATGCTGCGAATGCTGCGCTTGGGTTTAAGCCTCCTAGAAATACTGACACATGAACCCCGCGCCCGGTCATGATTAGCTGAGACCAGAGACACAGAAATGCGAAAGCAAAGCACCAAATGAATGGTACGTCGTATCGATAACGCCACCTGGCTGTGCGGCAAATGGAAATTAATTGCTCATGAGCGAGCCACACACGCAATCAGGCTCGCATGAGGCCTTGTGACCAGCGGCGCACAGGCGTCCTACCTGTATAAAGGCTTCATTGAAAGATGCACAGGCCTCCTCTACTCTCCACCTCCTCTGTTTCTCTACTAGATTAAGCCCTTTGTGCAGAGCGATTGCATCGTGTTAGCACAGTAGTAATCTCACAGATCCGCAGCCCCCCCTCCCCTCTATCCTCTGATGTATGTACTTCTAATAGCATCCTCGACAGCCTGATACGGGACCATACCGCACGCCACTTTCATTATCCTGCCAACACTGCCCTGACAGGCCTGCGCCCATTGCAGAGCTGACCGCCCCACTGCCCACCCCTCGGCAAGCACGTCAGGCCAAGACGGCAGCTCTGTGCGTAGGACACTTAGCCGTCTTAGCTCATGTCCCACCCTGTAGATTGATGCACACGGTTTGCATGCGCTTTTTTTTTTATTTTAAAAGCCTCATAAGGCCGCAAAGCAAGCATGTCCAAGTACAGCTCCCTCTGTCACGCCACTCCCGGTCCCTCAGACTCCGCCCTGAAAAGACTTGGAGTAACTGACTAGTACTATTCTCTCATTTCACGCCCCTGATCACAGAATTAAGATACACTAAATCTGATACTCGCTGAAATTTGCGTTGGGAGCTGTGTACAAACTCATCTGTAGTCGTGTCAGTGTATGCCCCAAGATGTACGCGTGACTACAATATGGGTGGAAAGCTTTACCCTGCCTTGCTGTCTTTGCCTCCAAAGAATGAATCAACAATGCGACAATGACTAACAAAATACAAAATGTCGCTACATTATTATAAATGAGCATAAATACAACACAATGTTAATCGATATGTTTATCAAAGAGCAGCATATTAGTTTTCGGGAGATTGCATATTTGAAGCATCGATGTGTAGTTGTGCTTGACTTTACATTTCGTTGCTAGTGTACCTGCCCCCACTTTCTTCATTGATTCCCCTACAATTTTGGCCAAGATGACTTTCCACAAACGCCTCAGCAGCCAGCCGCAGCCCGCTGACCTAAAAGGCGCTGAATCCAGCCAATTAGAAAAAAAATGATTAGCCTAGCGATAATTAGCAACTCGGCGCAGGGCGAGACAGCACCAGCTCGTCAACTGTATTATCCGATTCAGCCAGGTTTGCCCCACAGCGATAAAGAATTAAAAGCCACCGAAGTGTAGTGATTCGACGGGGCACTTACATGACGTACGGTTAATATCGTTCTTAAGGAGAAGGTAGAATCCAATCAAGTTGTTTTTGCCCACCGGATGGAGCCCATTCCCAGTCCTCTGCATTGTCTAAGACCCTAGCAACACTGCAGCCCTGTATTACTCATACAGATTCATCAGACGCACATTTGAAAGCCCACGAGAAGACTACACATAAAGTTAGCCGTAAAACCTAACCCGCTTCATACAAGCACGTAGAGACAAACATTGGATGGCCGCAAAGAATGCGAGAGAACGTGCCGCATGTACAGGCACACGAGAGCACATCTAATCCACTGCCATTGAATATTGCCCGCGCGACCCTATTAAATGAAGCGACAGAGCCTCCAAGGTGAAAAGTTCCTGCCCCTGCTGTGCGCTGCCCCAAGGTGAGCCGCTGCCCCCCCTCGGGGCCTTGCGTGGCCTGCACGCTCGAGGCGCTGCCAGGTCGGAGGAGAAGAACTTCATAGGAACAAGAAGTCTCTCGTGACGCTTGTATCACGCCCTGCCCAGGAAGTTGTATCCAAAAAACAAAAAACAGGCATAATGCGGCGATGGGAGAGATTGCTTCGACTCTTGTGTCGCCATGCGAGTGGGAGACTTCACTGCCCGAAGCATAAGTAAGATATATAGCACGCCGATGCTGGCACTGCTGCTATGCATGCCTCCACGCAGTCATGTGTGCTGGATTAGCAGTGCGATACCATGCCTGAACTGCCGCAGACACCCTCCCCCCGCTCCGCCACCCACTTCTCCACCCCTCCTATCAGCCAGCCCAGCGATTAAAGGAGACGTACTGGCCCGACTATTATACGTAACATGTATATCCTCTAATCATCATACCGGGACCCTGGAGCTCCATTGTTGCCCTTCAAAACGCATATTAAAGCTCAATGAGCTTAACACGTTAGCACTGCCGGCACTCTAATGCAACGACACACACTGCAGTAATGGTCTATGCTGATTGCCCCTCGGAAATAGATGCTGCCGCCCCAAACTTAGTTAGCCAAGCTTTCCTTTTTATTAAACAAATATTTGCTGAGGACAGCATGGAGAAGAATACACCCCCCCCCCCCCCCCCATCGTATTAAGTTTTGTCTACCCAGTATATGCGAGCCTCATCACCGTGCATCAACCCGTTACTTAGTTCAATAAGAAGAACTTAGGTATGAGATGAGGTATGCTTCCAAAACTGTAAAATTAAAAGGTCTGCTGGCAAGAAGACACTTTTTAAACGGCCCAACCATCATGTCAGATACTGATTTATGTCTCGTTACCACAAACTAACAACTTAAATATGAAGAGCATCAGAAGAGTAAAGTGGTACTCTGCTCTTACAATCATCCAGATTGAAATGATGTAATTTGCATCTTCACCTAAGTGGGAAGGTGCGCCGAGCGGCGTGCAGCAATACAAAGACTCATTGTAAAGTGTTGTCGCAGGGAAGCATTCGAAGGCCTTTATCAATTCAACTCCACCCAGCCGAAGCAGGTTCAAACGACTCCACACGGGGGAGAGAGGTTGTGCTTTCGGCCTCTTTTATCTCTTCCTGATTAACTGTAATTGGTTATTATTATATATATATTATTATATAACTCTTGTGCAGCAGCTTGTGTTCAGACATTTAACATTTGACGACTTCTCAAATGAACACTTGAATATTGAAATGCTGACGTTTTAATTTGAGCATTTCAGGTATTTAAGACCTTTTGTAGAACACGTTATAGAAAAGGTCAAATGTGACGTCTTTCTGAAAACCAGATGTCAGGTGAAGGAAAACAAAAATGACACCTTTAAGCGACGGTGTAAACACAGCCTTGACTCCGGTTCAAAGATCACCGCTGTTACAAGCGACAAGCTGTAAAGAGGTCAAAGTGCCAGAGCGCCCCCCTCCCCCCCTCCCCCCCTCCCCCCCTCCCCCCCAATGAAACGCTCCAGTCACATGCAGCTTGTCGCCGCTCTCGAAGTCGTGCTTTGTCTCTAAACTGAATCTTCTCCTGGCACAGACGATCGTGTTGCTCTGCACACGATCAGCTGCTCAGATCTGAAGCCCCTGGTTGTTTATGTAAGCTGGTTTTATATGGCCCACTCGCTCCTGCTCTCCCTAGTAACAGCGGCCTCTCCTCCAGCGCGGAGGGAGCTCATGATTGGTCTATATTTTTATATCTAATTGCTGGAGATGAACAGCAGTGAGTGAGTGCCTGGGTGTTTCAGGTGGTGGGTGTGAGCTCGCAGAGAGACTCGGTGAACCAGGACGACGTGCAAACGGATTCTTTCTCTTGCAGTGTCAAACTTACAAAAGGCCGAAACAATAAAAAGAATCCTAACTCTTCACACTTTGAGGAAACCGCAGCAGTAAATGTATAAAGGGAAGATCCCCAATTCTCTTATTTCTTAACCATAAATAAGCCTTTTAAAAAAATTGTGTCACCTGACAATGTGCCTCATCACAAAGCTGTGTCATGGAGGGAAATGTCTCTCGCGTTGCTCTCGGTGGATTTGATCCATTCTGGCCGTGTTGGCTCTTTGCAACCCTGCAGGAGGTTGAGCTCGTCCTTCCAGCTCCGTCTCCTCCAGGTCACGCTCTGCTCTGAGAGCCACCGCAGCGAAGCCTGCCGGGTCACTTCTGTTCCTTGAGAACAAGCTAGAGGGTCTTTCCTATGTCGCCCTTCCTCGTCTGTTCCACGTCTCTTATTATTTCCGGCCCAGGCTCCGATGGAGTCGGGGCTGGATATCCTGAGAGGAGGAGGAGGAGCAGGAGGAGGAGGGGGCCGTCAGAGAAGCATTTCACCAAGCAGGAAAAGTGAAAGAGCGCTTGGGTTATCAAGCCCTCGCAGACCTCGCTCCTACACCCTGTGTTTGTGCTCGCTTCGTTTCCCTGCTTTCTCCCCGTTCTCTCTTTTTCCACATTCCTGCTGGAACAGACGGAGGTCGGAGCGGAGGTCACACCTTCCCTCTGATGTGTGCCAACAACAGACTCTTCGAAAGCCTCGTGCACCGTCTTATCTCATTAACCACCGTGTTGTCGGGTCAAATCCCACAACCGGAATCAGCTCCTTGGAATGTCATTCACACGTTTTGTTGTTTAGACTTTTCTATGTAAGGATTGTGTTTCTGTAGTGCTCTCTGTAAAGCCTCTCAATGAAGAACTCAACCCTTCCGGTCCTTTTAACAAAGATGTGTTCGTCTCCTGTGCAGACGATGAGCTGCTGATTGAGCGCAGCGTCCACAAAGGGATGATCAACCCCGGAGACGAGAAGCAGACGGTGGAGTACAAGAGCTTGATCGCCAGCCTCGAGTACACCATCCGGGTGCGCTGCGACGAACACTACTACGGTGTCAAGTGCAACAAAGTGTGCCGTCCCCCGCGACGACTACTTCGGCCATTACTTGTGCGACCAGTTGGGGAACAGAGGCTGCATGGAGGGCTGGACGGGGCCGGACTGCAAAGCAGGTACAAAAACATGCAGCTGCTAGATATAGAATATATGTTCTCCTCCTGCAAATAACATGTTTAACATCTGATCACCTTTATGTCAAGAGTTCACATCCTTAGTGCCCTCTTCGGAAATGTTTTGAAGTTCATATCACTTTGAAAGAATTCAAAGAATGTGTTGGAAACTCGTCACCTTCAGTTTTCCGACATTAAATGTTCTGTCCATTGTTACTCTGACGTCCCACAAACAAGAAAACACAGGAAATTAGACTTTAATGATTCGACCATCTGCAAAACAAAGTGCGAGACGCCACCCGAGGAATGTTTTGATGTTCTAGTTTTAAGAATGCTGATGAAACTAAATGACACGGACTCGTCTCTTTCTCTTTCTTTCCCCAAAAGCCATCTGCAAACAAGGCTGCAGCCTGGAGCACGGGACGTGCAGCATCCCGGGGGAATGCAAGTGAGTCTCCTCCCCCTTTTGTGTGTATCGTTTGTTCGCCGTACAGTGCGGCCGTCGAGGGACGTAAAAAATATGCTTTTGTTTGGATGGGAAGAGTTTAATGAGGATAACAGTGGTGACACAACAGAGTGATGGGGGTGTTGTTGATAACATACCAAGTGTCCTCACCCCCTACCTCCCCCATCCCTCCACCTCCATAATGATCCAGAAGCCATTGTTCTGCTTCCTGTTCTAAAGCTGGCCTGCTCCTGCCCACACACACACACACACACACACACACACACACACACACACACACACACACACACACACACACACACACACACATCCTCCCTCGGCCTCCTCCAGCATCTGAGAGGCACAGTGCCCCCTCCCTCCCCCCCACACTTAAATGTCTGCAGCCCACATCACCTCTTCCTGTCCTGGGCCTTGTTATGACTCGCCTGTTGGGAAGAGAGGATGAGTTGGAGAGAGAGAGAGAGAGAGAGAGAGAGAGAGAGAGAGAGAGAGAGAGAGAGAGAGAGAGAGAGAGAGAGAGAGCTCTCACACCTTTCAATATTCAAGAATAGAAAACAGTCAGTTGAGACTGTAACCCGGTGATACATCAAGTGTCCATCAAACATATTCATCACAATAATCAAAGTCATGTGACGCGTATGTGTTTATGTCTGTGTCACAAAGAGCTGATGAGGAACTAACTCAAACGAGTAGAAACAGAATGAAGAGGATCGTGTGTGAACTCTGCACACACACACACACACACACACACACACACACACACACACACACACACACACACACACACTGTAACACGGCTGCACAGCGGACTGTAAGAATACAACAAAATAAAAAAAGGCTGACCGGGCATGTGGAGCTGGACTGTACATTTAGACAGTGCAGCAAGCCAAACTGCACACACACACACACACACACACACACACACACACACACACACACACTCACACATAGTGGCAAGTATTTGGAAACGTCAGGAGAGGAGGGGGGGGGGGGGGTTTAACTGAGGCAGGTTTGATTTAGCTAAGATCTCGTAAAAAAAGAATACGGCTGACATTTCTCATCGGAAATGGCCGGAGGATTTGTAGAGAGAGGAACACCCTGGAATGTGTCTCAACATGTGATTTGGAGCTTCATCGCAATCAGTATCACACACACACACACACACACACACACACATATGTACACACACTGCTAGGAAACAGGAAGACGAACATCCGACCAGAAGATGAATACAGAGAGAATAAAAGACACTAATTCCAGTCTTTAACCTTACAAAATAGTTACCCACAAAATAATCCTAATTTAACACTTACTGTGTTTTTGGTTAGCTTTCAACTACTTTTCATGGTCGTCATCAGCATGTGGAGTTTGCTTAGTTGTCATGGAGATAAACTGTCATGGTGTATCAAAGTTCAGCCGTGTGACAGTTTGTCTCGTATGAAGGTGAGATAGAAACACCTTTAGTGTCGTCAGTCAGAGCTGATAGAACAAGTTGTAATAACACTGAGGTATCCTTCAGGTGAACAATGCAATCAAACTATTGTGACACTTTCCAAACAAACGAGGGCGAACCGTGTGTTAGAGAAACAAAGAGAGACGGACACTGAAGGGTTAAAGAAAAGAGAAAAGGAGAGAAACAGCAGAGGAAAACAAGAAATGTGTGTTTGGTATCTTGTTTCTTACACACGGCGCATTCACAACCTACGCTCCCTCATGTGACACTACTAAACAGGTAGCTAGGCAACAGCGGGCTAAGTCCGTCCACTGGATTTGGGCGCGAGGCTTTCCTGTAAATAATTCAGCAGACACACACACACACACACACACACACACACACACACACACACAGGCCCCCGCACCTCTACCCCTGCCCACCGTCCCGTCCTCTGGGTGTGGTTTGTCTGAGGGGCAGCAGCGGAGCAGGGGATATTTTGGGCTCCGGCTGGCCCCTTGCGGCCCCTTCCATTGATGGGACGGCAGCAGCCCGGCGACGGGGCTTGTGGGTAATGCCACCCTTGGCCTGTGGCTGCTCGAAACCATTTCCCTGCTCTCCCACACTGCAGCCAGACAGACTGTCCACGCTGCCACCACTGACAGTGTGCAGGGCACCACCGCTGACCGCAGTGCTGGACAGCAGCACATACTGTAGTAAACAATGCACAGCACTGTCACTCACAGCACACACACACACACACACACACACACACACGCACTTAAAGTTGCTGTATTCGTTCGTGCAGTTAAGGGAGTTTCAGTTTACAAATGTGCATGACAGTAAACTTGTCGTGCTTTAACTTGATGATTTGTCCTGGTTGCATTTTTATTATGGGATTCCTCAATGATGCAACTTATAAATGAACTCGACTCTTATAGAGGTAGAAGTGTTTGCTCGGCATCCATTTTGAAGCCGGAGTGGATGGACGGTGGTAGTGGAGGGCGGGCGGGGGGAGGGGATCGGTTGCTCCCTAAAATAGCCCCGACAGAGAAATGACAGGACAGGTGGGGCAAGGTTACCGCTGGCCTTGGAATAACAGAGTGCTGCCATAAACCAACAGATTAGCTAACCCTTCGCTGGCCTCCCCTCCGAGACGGCGAACCCTCGTTCCACAAACCCGCCGCTCATTCCAGGTTTGACCTCCACGGAGCTCACGACGCACGAAAAGCTGAGAACGCAACTGCAACAAAACAAACGGCTTCCTAAAGAAGTCACGGGAAGCCCAACGTCTTAATATTGTTGATAATCAGTTAAATAATAAAGACGTCGACTTCAATTGGCATATATTGTTTTGCATTTTTAGAAGAAAAGATGAATCAGTAATAACAGTAATCATTAGCTGCAGCCCAAAGCAGCTTTTGTGAAGACACACCTTGGTCTTTGTTGTTTCTACATACAGACACTGATTTATAGATTAGAATTCTACATTTGTCTTACTGCACTTTCCCCCACAGAAATACCTTTTAATTAAAAGTTCTTGGGGTTCAATTAAGGACAGTAATGACGAAGATGAAAGATGAACATGATGGCTTGCATTTGTTGTAAGCAGCATGATAGGACACACACACACACACACACACACACACACACACACACAGGAATGTCCCCTGGCGCTGCAGCAGACGTGTCATTCCCCTCGATGAAGACGTCCAGCTGATAGCTGCTGTGACATTTAGCTCAGACGTTTCTACTCGCAGTAGAAATTGTGAAAAGCATTTTGTGTTTAGTGTTTTGTGGCACGCCATTCTTCAGGACGTTTAACTGGCACGCTGCCCGACACCAAGCGCTCCTCTGCACCTTCACACATTGTCAAAGTATTAAATTACCTGTTTGCTATCGCTACGTAACCATCATTGTTTCATGCACAGCTCCCCCTGCGGTATTAAGTGCATCTGTGTGCCTGATGGTCCCTCGGGCCGGAGCTGTAAATAAGAACACGCTGTCAGTGTGCTCGTGCAACAAGAGGCTCTTCACTTACTGAATCTACTCCGACACTGTTGCACCCGCCGAACTCCATCGATCATCAGCGCTGACACAAGCATTCCACTATTTCAGTGACGTGAGAGCAAAAGTAAAACGGTGCTGTAACTGACTTTCCTCCGCGCCGTGTTGCAGGTGTAACTACGGCTGGCAGGCTCCGCTCTGTGACGAGTGCTTGCCGTATCCCGGCTGTGTTCACGGTACCTGCAACGAGCCGTGGCAGTGCACCTGTGAGAAGAACTGGGGAGGGCTGCTCTGCGACAAAGGTCAGATCTCTTGTTTGCATGTTTAACGAGCAACTTGTAGTCTTGTTTAAAAGATATAAATTCTGTATATTCTCGTGTTCTTCAGCTGTATTGATGTGAAACATTTTCAAGATCACACAAACAATAACTTTTATAAACGCAGACTTGATACTCTCTGTGTTGGATTTCACAACTCGTGCAATTTCCAAGAAGCAAAGTACATTAAAAAGAAGTCTGAAACGCTACACTATGATTTCCAAACACATAAAAACAGTTATTGACAGTTCGAGTTATTGTGAAGTATTTCCAGTATATGGGCTAAAACATGCAAAGTGCTACGTTACCCCACATAAGTGGCATGAGGTAAGACTCCAGTAGAAATGACATTTTCTGCAAATGTTCTGACATTGTGATGCTTGTAACCCACAATTAGATGATTGAGGAAGAAAAAGAGAAAGTGACATGGAGCCTGAGTTATTGTGTCTAAGTAATAAGTGTCTGTAAGTTTCTCTACAGATATCTTCTGACTAAATGTCACAAGTTTCACAGTATTTGCTAACGCAGTACTTTTCTTGTGTTTTGCTGTGCAGATCTAAACTACTGCGGGACCAACCGGCCCTGTAAGAACGGAGGGACGTGTATGAACACAGAGCCGGACGAGTATAACTGCGCCTGTCCAGACGGCTACTCTGGCAAGAACTGCGAGATCGGTGAGTCTCTAAATCGAATGAATCCAGGTTTTTTGTGCCGCGTCACGCTCAAACAAAGTTCTGACGAGCTGGAATTAAAGATGTATTTTCTTACATGCTCTCTCCAGCGGAGCACGCCTGTGTTTCAAACCCCTGTGCCAACAGAGGGACGTGCCATGAAGTCCCATCAGGCTTTGAGTGTCACTGTCCGGCAGGATGGTCCGGGCCGACCTGTGCTAAAGGTGAGAGCGGCGATTAGATGTACCACGTGGTCTGTTTGGCTGTTTGGGTTTTTGACTCTTTAAATCAGCGTCAGGAGGTTTGTACTTAGTTCAAATGATGGGATGTAGTGTAGTGTGTAGTGTACTGCTTGTATCTATGAGTGGTTTTATGATGGGATTTCAGGAAGTTAGGAACACAAGCAAATGTAGCCGCCACTTTCAGTGTTTTTCCCGCCTAATGTTCAGACTTAAAGACTTTCCGCTGATTGAGTATGCAAACCTCACTAAATGTCACCAGTGGAATAAGTCTGGAGTATTTTCAAGTGATACTGGCTCCAACATCAGTGTGCTTTGTGTTTCAGACACGGATGAATGTGCCTCCAGCCCCTGCGCTGAGGGCGGAACCTGCATGGACATGGAGAACAGCTTTGAATGCCTCTGCCCTCCACAGTGGACGGGCAAGACCTGCCAGATCGGTACGTGACTGATGTGTTGTGATCAAAGTGAATATTGCCGGACATCACAAGGTGTATTTCGAAAATTGGATTTGGAATATTTTGGAGGGAAAAACGTTTTATAAGTTTTATACATTTTCTAAAATCCTGATTCCAAACAGTGTTGCATGCTGGGTAATATTTTGTTGCGATGAAGCCAGTGTGTGTGTTTATGTGTGTGTTGCACGTACAATGAATGCCATGAATCCCATTTGCTTGCAGAGTTACAGGATATCTGTTTGTTTATCCTGCCGTGCCGTTTAACCAGTAGTGTTACTGCAGGAGGGCCACTCATTTCAAATGAGAGTGTGTGTGTGTGTGTGTGTGTGTGTGTGTGTGTGTGTGTGTGTGTGTGTGTGTGTGTATACGCACGCCCAACGGAGACTCTCGCTGGGTATGATCTGCAACTCGAGCCAGGTGACTTGAGGAAAGCTAAAAATAACCTCCCGCCTGGCAACTGCTAGCCTTGGGACAGAATATACTCCACCGGGGGGTTATCTTTGGCTCCAGACTGGGAATAACAGGGTTGTATGTACGCTACCGGGAGGCGACGCCCGGACATAGTGGAGCCCTCACCCCCTCAGCCAGGAAACACTTTATAACCTGTAAACATGCGCGCAGAGCAACCGAAAGGCTTCGGTTTGTGTTACATATTCTGTTATTCTAAGAGTGTTTCCCCTTTCAGGGAGCGGGGTGGTACCTGGGAGCGAGCGGGAAGGGGAGTGGGGGGGTGAGGTTGGGTTTTTGGGAATGGGTCGGGGTGTTTAGTTTCAGAAGGCCAACAGGTGCCGCTTACCTCCTGGGAGTAGTATTAATGCACTGAGTCGGTTTATAGTGAGCGTGGCGGGTGCGGCGATAGCTGCCTCTGAAACTGACCACTTGGAATGCCGCAGGTTGGCCTTTAGGGAATGCAATAGAGAGACATTAACCCTGAGGGAGGGGTGAGGATAGAGCAGTGGATGACATGAAACCCCGTCAGATGTGAACTTCACCCTGTAAATGTTCTGCCAATTATACATGTTTGAAAGATCCCCCACCCGCCCCCGAGTTATTTACCTATAAAAGTCATGAAAGCAATCTGACTACATAATACCAGGTGACAGCAGAACGGCTTCACCACACGCAGGTCAAATGACCTTTAAATGTTCCACTTAATAATCATTTCTAACGTGCATGAGGAGGATGAAGAGTAAGTCATTCAGCTGCAAAAGAAGTGAATATATTGCGCAAACATTGCAGCTCTTTCCAAAACGCTCAATATGGAACATTTCTGTAACGTTTCTGTGTTTGACTAAAAGCCAGTTCTGTAACAGTTGGGTAAAGACAGCAGCTCCCCCCAAAAAGAAACCAGTTGGAGGTCAGAGTTCAGAGAAGACCTCCACCCTTGGCCTGTGATGTTAGTGTGCTGTACCACATGCAGCTCCGCTTGGTGACGGGGCTTCTGAGCAGGTTCTCAGCTCTCATTCATTCTCTCTGTGTCTCTCGTCTCCATTTTGCAGACGTTAATGAGTGTGATGGGAAGTCTTGCCGCCATGCTTACTCTTGCAAAAACTTGATTGGTGGATATCACTGTGCCTGCTTTCATGGATGGGTTGGCCAGAACTGTGACATCAGTTAGTATAAATCCAGAAACTTCAGTCTCTCCTACCTGTAGATTAGACCATTAGACCCGAGGCCTGTCTTCTTTTCTGGCTAGCTTCTGCTCCATTAGCTTCTTCTCACTTTCACGT
>NW_021166869.1:557500-607500 GCF_900634415.1 Cottoperca gobio | reverse complement strand
CACGAGAGTGAGTCATTATTAGCTCCACACACACACACACACACACACACACACACACACACACACACACACACACACAAACAGACTATATTTATCATCAGTTACCATCACAGGGCACCACATGATTCTTAGGTAATTCAGACTCCAGTTTCACTAATCATCACTCTGAGTTTACTGTACAGCAGAAGGAATATAACAAAACATGCTTTTACATTCGATTACTTTGCAGCTTATTGTTCTCAAAATCCAATAAACTCACCTATTTGCTCTAATTCTCAAAAGCTGATAGGAACAGACATTTATTTTATTTTACAGCAGTTTTTACGTCAGAAATGTCAAAAACACAACAACGTAATGGTTGTAATTTGATATATTTACATTTTTAGACGCTGAAACAGCAGGAGGGCAAAATTAGAGTTCAGACGCAACCTTTCATGAAATAAAATGTAGGATCATAACAACATAAATGAATCCAACAACATAAACAAAATGAAAAAAGGCAAAAAACAGGAATATTTGGAGTTCTTTGGATGCTAATATCTAAGTCTAAAAAGTGTAATTAATAACTTAACATCTGTAAATGTGGCTCCTCTCTCTCTGCAGACATTAACGACTGCGCGTCATCCCCCTGTAAGAACGGAGGCACTTGCATCGATGGGATCAACTTCTTCCAGTGTTTCTGCCCAGACGGCTGGGAGGGCAGGCTGTGTGATGTTGGTGAGGATGTGTGTGTGTGTGTGTGTGTGTGTGTGTGTGTGTGTGTGTGTCTGAGAGGGTTTTTTGGGGTTTAAGTGAGCAACAGCATATTCTAGGGAAGAGTCTTACTAAGTCGCGCTGCCTGTGAGTCACTGGGAGAATCCATCACTGGCCTCCAGCTGCAGAATAATCAGCAGTCTGAGAAACTTATGGAAAATCAAACAATAGAGGATTTGTTTTGGAAAGAGCAAGCGGAAAAATGTGGTAACTTATCCAGCTGACTGATTCTGAATCTGATTTCTACTAGCAAACAGTTACTTACATTGGGAAATGTGCACATTTGCAGATGACAGTTTTACTTATATTGACGTTTAGAGAAATTATTCAAACTATTCCAAACAAATATCAATATATCAGATCACGATCCTAAAGTCTAGAACTTCTGGCTTCCAGGCATTTGAAGTAGCATGTTATCAAAAGATAAAATCAATATAGAATCAATAACTGTAAACACCGCACTGACCCGTTGTCTGACTTTGTTCCAGATGTGAACGAGTGCAACAGGAACCCCTGTCAGAATGGAGCCCAATGTGTCGATCTGCTTAACGACTTCTACTGCAACTGTGTGGACAACTGGAAAGGCAAGACCTGCCACTCACGTAAGTTAGTTAATATCTACGCGAGCTAGGGATGGTTGAGACATCAGCGAGTACATGGTGTGTGTTTGCCGTGTGTGCAAAGTTTAAATGTGCATTTCAGCCTCATTGTTTGTGAAAAGAAAATGACTATTTGAATTGTTATAGTGCAGCAAATGACACATTTATGAGTAGCGTCTTTGTCCTCAGTCTTCTCCAACATGTCAGGTCTTATATATTTAACAACCGCAGGTTCTGTTTCATGGTGCATGATGCCCTCACTGGCGTCTGTGCAGGCTTGTTCTCCCCTCTGACGGCGCCTCTGAACTGTACTTTGAAGCTGAAGTAATCGCTGCTCAACACCGACACAGATTAAAAAATCTTTTTCCCATGATGCCTCGTTGCAGGTGAGAGCCAGTGCGACTCCTCTACCTGCAGTAATGGAGGGACGTGTTATGACCACGGAGACTCCTTCCTGTGTAGCTGCCCCTCAGGCTGGGGTGGCAGCACCTGCAACACAGGTCAGGCGCTCACTGCACTCTAATTACTCTGTTATAGCTTTGCTAATAATGGTGTAATAATACGATGTGATGGAACGTAGACCGTGTGATCACAGGCCGAAGAGCAGCTCTACTATGTGGGCTGTTCAGAAAACATTTTCGTTAAAGGGGAATCTTCTATGTTTTTAGCCAAGAACAGCACATGTGACTCGGGCCCATGCGAGAACGGAGGGACGTGTGTCGGAGGGGTAGACGCCTTCACCTGCATCTGCAAGGATGGCTGGGAGGGACCCACCTGTGCACAGAGTAAGTCCCTTTTTAGAGGCCGCGTTCACGTCCATGGATCAATATCTCCAGCTTGAGTGCGTCACTAGACAAGTCAAGACGGTTGCATGATTGTAGAGTTGGTTGTGTACCCATTAAAGTGTGTTTAATCACCTTTAACAAAGGACTTTGGTGGACTTTTAGCTGCCTATTTAGTGCCAAGTTAGATAAATCAGGGCTTTGCAAGAACACATAATTATGACTTGGATGTTTTCTGACAACCTCACATGCATCTTAAACTGTTGATAAAAAGTTATTTATTCTCACATATGAGGGGAAATGATCCAACCAGGTTTCTTTCTTCTCTCTCTTGCAGATGTCGACGACTGCAACCCACATCCATGGTAAGACAGATTTCTCTTTTGTCTGACTATTGGTTATGGATTTTCATGGCTGTGCAGAAAGCCCAGTGCTGCTTCAAGAGACGTCTGACAGACGGGTGTTGAAGGCTGTTGGCTGGAGTTTTCTGGCATTAAAGAATCTCCGTTGTTCTGTTAATAGCAGAAATCCACCTGTAGAAACCGGTTTATCCGCTGGATGTTGAGATCTTTACACATTATTCTCTACATGTGCGCACAGTTTGTGAATATGACTTTGTTTCCTCTGTTATCTAATTGTACGTCAAACTTGACCTCACTTGATCTTGGGAGTTGATTTAGCTGCTGCGGTCTGGACTGCAGCTGCTCGGTGCGGCACGTCTGATCCTCACCTTCGCTGTTATTAATGTAGAAACATCAGCTCGGTTGACATTTACATCTTTTGTGTTTCGCTCACAAACGGAGCGTAGGAGCAGCTACAGGGTTTCCCAGCGACTCCCACACTTTGCTCTCATCCTGCAAATCTGATTTCTCTGCTGCAGATTTTCCCTTTAAAGATTGTGGATGAGAATGTGCAGCTTTTCTCCCATTTATATCATTTTAAACTATATTAATTGTAAATTGTTTGGGGCTTTTTGGACTGCTGCACGGACTAAACAAGACATTTAAAGGAATCAACTAGACTTTTTAGGAAATTGTGGAGAACTCCTGACAGCTCCTCTGGATCAGAGAGGCTACCCGGGACAATAGCTTCCCCTTTCCTCCCCCATTCTCTCCCTCCTCACCCTCCTTTACATTGACTGACAGGTGGATTAGTGGTGGTTTTGGTTCTTGAAGGAGGGGGTTGAGGGAGAAGGGGGGCAGGAGAGTGTGAAGAGACGCCCCCTCTCTCCATTCACCGGCCTCGACCTGGGGGTAGCTCTGAGAAGTGGAGGTGTTGGGGGAGGTTCTCAGTATGTGGTCAGCAGGGATTTACATATGAAGTCTGGACATTGATCAGGGATCAGCTTCAGCTTGCTGACACTCAGTCTCTGCAAACTGCAGGAAGAAATAGCTCGGGGGGGCAGAACACGAGACAAACACCAACACATCCCTGTCCTCAGAGCTAATATGGCGTACAGCCACTTACAGCAGTGTAGAAGGTTCTGTAGGGACTTTAGGGTTACAAACTAGGTTTACACTTTCCTAATAATGTCCTACAAACCTTTGTAAAGTTTGTAGTTATCGGAGTGAACCGGAGCCAGAGTTAGTACCCTCTTGTATTAGATCAGAAGTTCTGTTGGTGTAGGAAGCCTTGATTCTTATGTGTCTGTAAAGCAAAGAGGAGTTCCCTTTCTTAATCTCTGAACATCTGTCAGGTCTGCTCCAGCGGCCAACTGACGTGTTTCTTACTGTTTCCTCTCTGCAGCTATAACGGCGGCATCTGCGTCGACGGTGTGAACTGGTTTCGCTGCGAATGCGCCCCGGGATTCGCCGGACCGGACTGCCGCATCAGTGAGTCCCTGGGAACCGGAGGGGGCGTGTGGAGGGGTCAGGTGGGCGGAGGGTCAGAGGTGAAAGGCCGCGGCGGGGGAGTGTGAGCCGATTGTTTCAGGGCTACAGATTAGGAAGCCTTTTAGGAAGACGGTCTTAACCTCTCCCCTCTGCGCTGAGCCGAGGTCAGAGCTGAGGTTCGTCAGAAGGGTCAGTGCGCTCTCCCGCGGCCTTCTGGGAGAAATCTCTTCAGAAAAGCCTTTTCAGAACCAGAGTGTTATCCAATTGATGCGTCTCAAACCAAAACCGCAATAAACCCATTGTGCAAAGAGCGATCCTCTGAATTCCATCACTCATTGAAGATATTTGAATTTAACATTCAAATCTCTCAAAGCTCAGTTTCTTCTCAGCTAAAGTTAGGCTGCAGAAAGAGAACGAGCTGAAGGAGAGATCAACAAAGCAAGTAAGACCTGTGTGAAGCGTAGAAGCTGGGATGAAAACACAGAACTGCATCATCTCTTCTTCCTCAGTCCGTGGATCAGTCTGCTCTAGTGTCATAGTTGTTACCTGGACCGTCTGTTTCCTGCTTTGAGACCTGAAGGTCCCATTATCTCTGTATGCTGTAGGAAATAAAAGCTCTGTGGGTTCTCTTACAGACATCGATGAGTGTCAGTCGTCTCCTTGTGCCGAAGGTTCAACCTGCATGGATGAAATAAACGGCTACCGCTGTGTTTGTTCTCCAGGATACGCTGGACCTCGCTGTCAGAAGTGTGAGTACCATGAAGTTGTGATTGTTGTGTTGCAGTTACTTTTCTCAGGTTTGGCGAAGAAGAAGATTGACAGCCGAGCCTTTTTGTTCTGAACCTCTTTATTCTCCGCAGTCATCGGACTCGGGAAGCCGTGTCGTCACGCCGGCTTGCAGTTTCCTCACGGCAGCCGGTGGGAGGAGGAGTGTAACGCCTGCCAGTGTGTCAACGGAAACGTTCGCTGCTCCAAGGTCAGGCTCGCAGCAAAGACTCGCATTTAGCAGAACAATGGCGTTGTGTAGTAAGAATGTGGCGATACAAACGATTCAAATCAGTGAGAAGAGTTTTGTTTTGCATAGTTCCTTAAAACCTCAAACAGAAATAAACGGATTGTGATTTAATTTAAAGGAATTATTTTAGTCTTTAATCTCATTATGCAAAAAATCAACAAACTCAGTTTTGTGAATTCTATCAGACGTTTGGTTACTTCCCTGTTTTATAACCTGTCAGTCATTGTTACAAGAGTTTTACGTCACTAAGTCCGTTAGCTGGCGGAGTTAAAGCCGGCGAATCACTGACGCTGACGACTGATGCTCCCGCAGGTGCGCTGCGGTCGTCGGCCCTGCCTCCTCCCGAAGGCTCTCCCTCCTCCGGACGCAAGCGCTCCCTCTTGCCACGGAGGTCACGAGTGTGTGGAGCATCAGTTCCTCACCTGCTTCTCGCCGCCCTGCCACCAGTGGGGCGTGTGTTCGACGCCCGACCCCCCAACACCCCTGCACACCCAGTGCGAGCCCAACAGTGGTTACCTTGACAACAGCTGCGCTCGCATCACGCTCATCTTCAAGAAGGACAAAGTGCCGCCGGTGAGAGACAGTCTGTGTGTGATGTGTCGTTGAGTGTTCTCCACAGGATCAGTTTCGCTTCCCTTTGCTTCAAAATGTGTCGTTTAAGTTTTAAATTCTTCGTCGTCTTTGTTAGTAGAACAAACTCGACCGAGCTGCCTCCAAGTTGTGAGAGAGAATCTTTAAAACGGGACATTTTTCAGCGAGACAAAAGTCTGAGACGAGGCTGAGGAGAAAACCACCGGCGAGCCTCCGATCCAATCATCAAGTCATTCCTCCAACTTGTTGATGTTGAAGTCATAACAACACATTTGAAATCATTTCCCTCCCCACCCTGGATTGTTAACATTTGGTAATTGCTGGATTGGTAGAAAACGACTTCAGATACACACGCGTCACTCTTCACTGACCTCCTGATTGTTTTCAGTTGACAGATTGTCTCATGATGTAAATCCTCTCATCATCCAAACCCCAGCGTGCATCATGTAACTCCTGCACGCAGACGTTCATGTCTGGCGGCTGACAAGCTGCAGTTTTGGATCTTTTTATAAAACGCTGACAGTCGGGACTAGTTTTACTTTCACTCTGTCATTAATGAATCTTCTCTCTTGTTAGTCGAGATGTTTTTGTTGTTGCTTACTACTGTAACATGAAAGCTGAGCTGGAGTCCCTGCTGGCAGCTCTGAATACAGTTTTATGAATGGAAATGAATCCGTTCCTCTGACCAGATACTGATCTGAGATCTAAGCCACCATCTCACCCGCTGGGCGAGACCTTGTAAATGGCTGCATCTGAAACAGACTTAGGAGGAATTAGAAGCTGATTGTTCCTCACCAGCAGCGCACATACTAATCTGTTTTGTGTGTGTGTGTGTGTGTGTGTGTGTGTGTGTGTGTGTGTGTGTGTCGCAGGGCACCACTGTAGAGAACATCTGCTCCGAGCTGAGGTACCTCCCTGTAACTCAGACGCTGGCCGAGGAGCGAGCGCTGCTCATCCTCTGTGACCTGTCCTACCCCAACAGTGACGCCGTGGAGGTCGCCATGGTGATTATTGCACAAAAACACACATACATGGACACACAGTATTGGGACTGTCTGAGGAGGTTTCTGCTGCAGATGCATGATCCAATCTGAATAAGTAACAACGCTGATTCATTGGGTCTGCTGGGTGTTACATGTATTACGTCAATACAGAAACGCTTTATTAAGAATAAAAGATAGAAAATAATACGAGACAGCAGTGCTGCCTGCAAGTAATTAAAACAAGTAAAGTGCAAAAAGAGCTTCAAACAAAAAGTAATCAAAAGGATATGGTGTCTTCTGACGGAGACGCTTCCAATGTGCGTCACGAAACACAAGACGAGTCGTAAACAAGCTGCAGATTATCTGGACGCTTTATTTAGAAGTGGACGTGAAACTGTGCGTTAATAAAGTACATCAAAGGGTTTGATACTCACATACTGATACTCCTCCCCGTACCAGAGAGAGAAGGATGATTCATGCAGGTGTATCAGGTATAAAGTCACACACACACACACACACACACACACACACACACACACACCACCTACAGATTAGAAGCTGCTGCCCTCACTTTCCCTCTTTTCTTCTCGCACTTGGTCAGCTCACACTTCATTCATCACTGCAGATTGTTTCCAGTAAAAGCTGAACTTTTTCTATTTTCTGATATTTCCTCTTTGGGTTAAAAAAAAAGAAACAAGAAAGAGAAAAGACAGAAGAGGGAGAGGAGAGGGGTTTAACAACATTCGGATGAGATTTAGCGTTTCTGTTGGGACACCTTGACTGAATCTTTGTCTCTTCTTCTTCCTTCTTCTCTCTCCTTCTTCTTCTTCTCATTCTTCTGCTTCTTTCGTCGGAGGAGAAGGAGAAGGGGAGCGGGGCGAAGGAGGAGGAGACGGAGGGAAGGGAAGGAGGAGGAGAGGAGAGGGCATCTCCTTGAGAGGAGGAGGAGGAGAAGGAGGGGGGAGGCGGCAAGCAGGGAGGCGGGAAGGAGCCTCAGGAGAAGAGGGGGGGAGGCGCGGCGGGAGCAGGATGAGCGGAGAAGGAGGCGGCAGGGGGAGAAGGTGGAAGGAGGAGGAGAAGGAGAGAAGGAGAGCAGGAGGGGCGCGGCGGGGATAGAGGAGGAGCAGGAGGGCGGAAAGAGGAGACGGACGGGAGGAGAAGGAGAGACTTCTTCTCCCTCTTCTTCTCCTCTTCTTCTTCTTCTCTCCGACTTCTCACTTCTTGAGTTTCTTTCTTCCCTTCTTCTTCTCCTTCTTCTCCTTCTCCTTCTCCTCCGTCTCCCTTTCTTCTCTCCTCTTCTCTTCTTCTCTTTCTTCTCCTCTCTCTCCTTCCTTTCTTTTGAGGCTCGTCTTCGTCTTCTTCTTCTTCTTCTCTTCTTCTTCTCCTCTTCTCTTCCTTCTCCTCCTCTCTCTTCTCCTCTCTTCTCCTTCTCTCTTCTTCTTCTTCTTCTCTGTCTACTTTCTCTCTCCTGCTTTAATTTGCTTTATTTTCTGTTTCTGTCTTCTCCTCTTCTTTGTTGCTGTCTTTTCTCCTCCTCTCTCTTATGTTCTGTCTCCTCTTTTCTCTTTCTTCCCTGACTCTTCCTTTCTCGGCCACCCAGACTCGGGGGAAATCAGTCACTTCGGGGCCTTAAGCTTTTAATGGAGGGGATTATTTCTTGTTCCTCTGATGTTTGCGGGCCTGTTTTGAGCGACAGATACAGGAAAAGGAGTGGCGAACCTGACATCCACCCAAACCCCACAACAAGGCTTTGATAAAAACTCACTCCCACTCGCTGCCGACTCGTGTTGCAGCGAAATGTCAGCGCTCATTTCCAAGTGTGGGTGAAATCTCTATAATCCCGGCGAGCCTCGCAGAGTGCGGCGGGTTGTGTCAATTTATTCTCTTCCAAAGGCCTTCGGTGTTTGTAAACGCCTGAAACGCTCTGCTGCGAGGCCTCCAACCTGAGCAAGTGGTTCAATATGTTTCTGTGTGTGTGTGTGTGTGTGGGAAGGAATGAGGAGCGCTCGGTTTGTCTTCATTTGGAGAGTGAGTCGTTCCTACTTTATCGGGACATGTTGAGGCTGCTTCTAGTGTTTTGGAAGGAAAACCAACAGATCTTCAAGTAGTTGCTTCTGGGAGTTTTATAATGATCAGTGAAACAGGACAAGGCTTGATACAGATGTAATTAAAGAAGTCTTCAATGCTTCCTACGCTGAACATTTGACATGTAAATTAATCAAATTTAATCCTAATGTATCTACTAATGAGTATTTTGTGTGTATCAAAGCCTCATATCTTCTTCCTCTGGGCCACAGACCTCCATTGTTGTACTAAAAATGCATCACTGATCCGCACTGTTGCACTGGATGACATGTTGCTTCACTACCACGAACACACACACTGTAGTTTATTTTGACTCAATCCCACACACACCGTCCCGCTGCCCCAAATACTCACTAAAGCACCAAATGTGGATTCATCCGCCGCTGAAAGTAGTCCCCAAGCAAACACACTATTTCTTCCTGTTTGATGAAAGCTACAGTGGCCAGCTGTTTGTGCACATGTTATGCACTGTAACGGGGTGTAAATTAGATATCTGCGTATTATATTCTAAGTAAACTCGATTATCATTTTGGCTCCTCAGTGCTGCAGACACAGGGAGCAGTTCTGAGGTTGGATACTGGGCCTGCAATGTGGGCTGTCAATCACTTTGGGGGCGGGGCTAGAGGTGTGTGAATGAGCTGCTGATTTTCTCAGGAGAAGAAAAGAGGAGTGTTTGTCCCCGGCCGAGCGGGGAGCACAGCTGGCCTGTTCTCTATTGTTTGTCCTAATTGAACTGCACAGCACACAGCTAATCCCCCTCTATCCCCCCACCACCTCCCTGCTCTCACCCTCAGCACCTTATTAGGCAATTAACTCCACCCTCTGTGGTCTCAGCAGGGGGGGGTCCGCAGCCTGCCAGATGTTAGGATGAGAATCTCTTTTATTCTGACGGATGAATGTGTGTTTTTTCTTTCTCTCTCTTGTTGTCCTGCGTAGCCTCAAGCAACACTTTGACCATTTGGCAAATGGGCTTTGTTTTCTTTCCCTTTTGTGCCGATTGAATCCGTCAGAGTTCTTTTGAATGTTCCACCAATTACCTACAAATCGGCTTTTCTTCAAATAAAGCATTTAAAGTGTACCACATTTTTCAGATGTTCAAAACTTAAAACAAGCAAATGTGTTGTGAGCAGGGAGTCCTCTCTGTTGTTAACGGATCCAAACAGAAACCTCCATAATGCTCAAGCTGCTCTTTCTTTACATGTGGAATGTTAATGCTAAACAAATCGATTCCTGACCTCTCCCCCTCTCTCTCTCTCTCGAACCCCCCACAAGAGAAGAAAACAAAGACGCAGAGAGCCACGGACGAGCCCCGCGAGAGAAAACCGCGCGAGAGCGCGAGAGGAAGCACGCAGAGAGAGAGAGAAAAGAGAGAGCGAGAGAGCAGAAACAAGAAGAGGCTAGAGAGAGGGGAGAGAGACAGAAAGACGAATTCCGAACTATCACCTCCTAGAGAATCGAGAGAGAGGGGATAGTGCGATCGAGTAAGCACGAATCGTACTAGTAGAGCCAGATCCTCCTCTCTCATCGCTATCTCTCGCTCTCTCTGCTCCCCCCCAGAATCCGAATCTAGAGAGAAACGAGAGGAAGCCTACAACGATACTATCCTAAATCTTCTCCTAAACTCTCTTCGCAATATCTCTCTCTCCTTCTCTCTATGATCTTCTCTCTTCTTTTCTCTCTCTCTCTCTCCCTCTCTCTCTCTCTCTCTCTCTCTCTCTGCAGTCCTTTGAGCAGGACGGCCGGTCGAAGGACGGTGATCGAGGACAGATCCAGAAGGCAGCCAGCGCCATCATCAGTGCGCTCTCCAAACGCCACAACAGCACCGTCATGTTGGCCGTGGTGGAGGTCAAAGTTGAGACGCCGGTGGACCCGCCGTCTGTCGGTGAGTCACATGTCCCTTATTTAGTTAAATAGAAAATGTAATAATTCTTTGCAGGTTCTGGGTGTAAAAGCTCTTTCTTACAGAGAATAGTTTTCTAACATGTGACTTCCTCCCTCAGGTTATCTGGTCCCGGTGCTGTGCGTCGTCTTCAGCGTCCTCTGGATCTTCTGCATCGTTGTTTGCATTTGGTGGACCCGCAAGAGGAAGAAAGAGCGCGAGAGAGCGGCCCGATCCGAGGACATCACGGTCAACAACTATCTGGAGCCGCTGCGGAGCCAAGCCCTCAAGGACAACCGCGGCAAAGACATTCAGTACGAATGCAAGAAACTGATGGCCCCCTCCGACAGGACGTGCGACGGGGCTGAGGGCGAGGAGGAAGAGGAGCAGGAGGGGGAGCAGGAGGAAGACGAGGAGCTGGGCATGGGGGAGAAGTGTCCGCCGCAAAAGTGCCCCATAGCGGGGGCACAGGACAGGGGACTGATGGGTAAGGGAGGGGTCATCTGCACGTCACGCAGCGGCCCGGTCAAGGCGCCGCACCGGACGGCGTACAGCCCCAAAGACAACCGGTGTAAAAACCTGAATGCCGCCAAGCTCAGCGAGGACATTAAAGACCACTATGTATGAACACGTGCGAAGAGGAGCGACCTTCCTCAATCTACGAAAGAAACTGCAATGTCTTCAACGTCACTGACTTTTCAACTCTTAAAAGCACCAAAAGTGAAGATTACAGATGCTTTAATTTTCTATTTGTGTTTGTCACACCTTATTTACCTTGTTGGTCTGCAGCATGGAGGCTTATTTTACCAAAAACAAACAAAAAAAATACAATACAGAAAAACAAAACAAAAAAAAAAAGACATGAAGAAGAAACTTTCTGGTTTTCTCGTCACACTGTTGGAATCAAGAAGAAGTTTCTTTTACACACTTGTTGCTGTTTTCCACTTCAGAACTAACGCTTTCCTTTCTGTTTCTTTCATCCTGGGAATCTTTACGATCATCGGCCGGCAGCTGTTAACCTCCTTTCTACTGTTTTTGGTGCGTTCGGCTCCCGTCTGCCTTAGCCCCCAAACCTGCGGGCCTTTTCTACTCCTGAGATCGTGTCTTTTTATAAAACAAAACAACAAAAAAAAAGATTTTATATACATTTAAGTCCTTGAAAGTTGGCACAGAGAATCCACTGTATGATACCTGGCATCAGCATTTCTTTGTTTACATTCATTAACATCTTTTCCATTTTGTGTTGAGGCTCAAAGGTTCGTACGTATATCCTTTTAAATAATTATGTCACCGCTTCCTGCGAGTCTACTTGATGATTTTTCATTTGCTTTGGTAGAAAAGTGCCTTCAGCCCTTGTTGTGTTCTCCTTTTCTCTCCTCATATAGAGTTTATGCAGAATTTAAATACATATAAAAGGGAAAGATGTCCTAGTAACAACTCTTCATACCGCAGTAACGTTTAGTTTTTTTCTTTTGTACATATGTAAATATGAAGAAATGGCTGTGTATATTTGAATTTAGTAACTTAAGTGATGCTTTGTATGATAGTTATTCTAAAGACTGTTTTCGTGGTTGTTTTTTTAATGATGTCATTCCGTTTCTTAGTGTCTGTTGACGCTACGACAGGTTTTCTACAGATGTTCGGACTGTGTCCAGGGTCCCACTGAATCATGAGAATTGGTTTCAAAAAAGAAAACAGATGATGATTGTTTGTCGCTATGTGTTGTTGTTATTTGTTACAGCTTTTAAGAAAATACAGAGTTTGGAGAGCCATTTGTTAGACCTGTCAATCATTGTGAGAGGTTGTTGACGTAGGAACAACAGTCCTGGTCATTTTAATGGAGGCTTCTTTTTTTAACCCCTTTTCACCTGCAAAATTCACCTTTCTATCACCGCTATTTAAGTTTAAAGTTATTTTACCATGTCCTTCTACACCTACAAGTCCTTCCAGTCTTAGGGGCCACCCTACTAGCTGAAAACAACCTCCTAAAACCATTTCATTTTTATTAAATGGTTTGAGTGTCCCAGTGTGCAAATTATGTTTTAGATCCACTTGACGCTCACAAATCACAGGCCGACCCTCCAAAAAGCTAACTAAATATAATGGATTTCAATGCTTTTTATTTTATTTTGTAAGAGTTAAGTTAAAAAATGAGTCCACTAGCAATTATCTTCCAAATACTCTTATTTCCACATTTCATGCTGCGGTTTCACGTCCTGCTGGCTGTATGTATGTATGTAGATAATAGAAACACCCTGTTAGCGTCCCGGTCCAGAGCAACAGAGCATCAGTGCACAGGCAGGGAGCTCCAGGCTCAACACACATTCAATCATTTACTTTATTTGTGCCTGAGCCCCCCCTCATCGCTCCACAGTTCACTTTTACTTTGAAATGATGCTGCAGGTAGAAAACTGCAGTAATTAAAGAAACTGGTTAATTTCTGCAAATAGTATCATGGAGAACTTTTAGCTATTAAAGCTATTATTATTTAATGCACCCAATGTGAAACACACTCAGCTAATATATATATATATATATATATATTGAGATTTATGGACACTCGTGGGAAGTATCAGGCTGCAAATTAAACAGAAAAAACAGATTTTCTTTCATAGTTTTTTGTCTAATTTTTCATCTCTTCTAAATTTGAGTGACCATCCGATCAAAAGTTGTGAGGAGCTCTGCTGCCCGCTGCCTGATCCATTACTTGCTTTCCTTTAGGGACTCCAAATAGCAAAAACAATGCTGTACAGTAGCCCTGTGCTGCAGAGGAGCTCTTTAAACCAGCGCTGATGCATCTGATTTATATTTTCTAAAGTTCGAAACACTTACGGGTCACAGGGTCCACACAACATGAATGCACTGCTGCCAGTCTCTCTCTTTAGCCTGCTCGTACTTCAGTTATAAATATAAATATTTTACAGTGTGTTGACAGTGGAGATGCCACGCAGGGCAGCAGGGTGTTTAGTGGGTATGAAAACCCTTCTTGTGCTGCACCCCTCCCCCCTCCTGAAGTGCCCAATTGCATCACACTGAATCCCCATCATAGACAAATCAAAAGGTGTGTGTGGTTCTGAATGGGAATCTACTCGCAGTGGATAAGTGTAAATCCTAAATGTGTTTCCGTGTTTGGCCCCGCCTCTCCTCGTGTCTGTATTCTGGTCTAATGAAGGGAACAAGTTGTATTGTTGATGTTGACTGTTGTGGTTGTTGTTCAGTGTTTGTAAAGAGTCTGTTTCTGCACTAAGAACACACGTTTAGTGAAAACTATAAAGAGTCAAATATTCATGGATGAACATTGTGTTTTGAATATTTTATGATTTCTTTTCAATCTGATGCAAATCATGTAAAATTCATATTCTGTCAGTAAATCTTACATTGTGAGAGTCTCACAGGAGGGGCTGAATGTGCAGAACATTGTAATTATTTTGTACAAAATTTGGTAAAAAAGTCTTGGTTTGTTAGTGGATTTTTTTTTTTTTGTTCTTAGAACAATCCTATTATTTATTAAAGTATTTTATACCAAAGTTTATTTTGTTTTTGCATTTTTATTATATGTTTTAACATTTCACAAACGGACTCTTCGCTTAGCCTCGCCCCCTTAGTTGCTGCTGTGTCGCGCTTCTTTCTGTCTGATTTCAGCTCGCTAGCTAATTAGCATTAACTCCATGAGGTGGTTGTAAACTCCAGCTGACTTGTTTACAAATCTGAACCCTGGACTAGGGTCTTATGAATTGTAAATTAGGCGGACAAGTACGGCGATTTAATACATTAGGTTTTTCACACAAGCTACTACTTTTTTTATGGATTTTAAGATGAGGATTAACTAATAAAGTTGGTAAAGTCACTTCAGCTTTACATAAAGAGCAGAACAATGTATTAACCTTATCTCTTGGATTTTGGTTTTGGAAAAGAAATACAATTGTTCCAGTACAAGTGTTTGATTAAAGAAATATTAGTGGATAAAATCACTAATTGTCTGAGAATTTGAATTTTAAACAAGATTTCTAGCTTTTGTAAAAAATAAATACAATTAAAAGTCACGTGTAGTATTTAATACAAAATAAAAATTGTATACATTTTCATTAATCTTTTAAAATAGTAATGAATCAGTTTGAAAATCAAGTCTTAACACCCTGTAAAGTCTCCAAAACGCCAATCATCCACCTCTCTGCCTCCCGCCTCATTTAGCGCCAGACCAATGAGGTCCTTCGCGTGCCTCCATCTGCCCCTTTAATGACACTGTGGGAAATGATTAACATTAGCCCGCTCTGCATGAAAGCCTTCAGCAGCTGTGCTGGATATCCATAATGCTTGGTGGGACGTTATGTGCCGTGCTGTGTGTTCATTAACCCGGCAGTTGTTTGGAAAGAATGGGAAACGTGTCTGGAATCCTGGATAGTGCGGCGCTCGGGTCACATGCACTGCTGACCCACTTGGAGAGAAGTACAATAAAGAAGAAGAGATGCTGGTGTAGTAGAAAGAGTCAGGGCCAGTGGTGGCATTGAGGTCGATGAAAGCTGATACCAGATTCCTACAGGAGCTGGTTATAGTGAAGGCTGGTGGTGCACACAGGTTACATTGCTGCATGTTGGGCTTCATGAAGTCTCAGTGCCAGAGAGTGTGTGGGGCTTTGGATGTGAGCATTGCAATAAAACAGATCTGGATTAAGTGGATAATAATATAATAGAAAGATTCATTCTTGTCATTTAAAATAGCAGTTGAGAAAGTAATGTCACCCAAAAAGGTCCATTTAGTAGCTTACAATGATATCAAATGACCTTCATCAGATAAATTAACCCAGTTGTCAGAGGATTTTAAATGTTTACATTCCCATTCATTCTTATCACTTCAAGATCTTCTTGTCCACGTTGAGGCATCTAGTCAAACTTCATCTGCTGATACGGATCATGTGATGTATTTGATGTCCAGAAAAGCAACTAAAAGGACCTTTTGATGAGATTGTTTTCTCAACTTGTGTTTCCAAGGTGTCGAAAGACGAGATGTCCTTTAAAGCTACGGTTGGTAAGGTTATTCTATATACTACATTATTTAGTCACTATATCCTGACATTAGTGCATCTGTGGCCCACCCCATTATTTAACTTAGTAAACTGAACAGGGATTTTCCAGGTCTAATATTATTCCTATTAATGTAGGTGACAATCACGTCATTTTACTTTTCCATATGTATTGTGGAGAGATGTTGAGTGTAAGCAGTACTAAGGTGGAACTGTTGACACGAGCAGTTGCGCTCCGGGTTGTGTTAGGGGGAGCTCCGCCCCCTCCTCAGGAGCAATCTGGATGACGACCTGAATGCTCCGTGTCTTCATTGCTGCTGCACTCTTATCTGTATTTTACAGGTTAGTTGTTGGTGAAAATTATCAATGTAAACTTCTTTAAGCTGAGCTTTATTTGGACGAGTGGTATTAAGATATTTTGATATCGTTTTAAGGAGTTTGTCGAACTGTAAAAACTATTTGATACGCCGCCATTGTTAGCATATTGCCGCCATTGTTAGCATATTGCCGCCGGCGCGAACTGTAGAAAGTCTTTGATACGTTGCATGTTGCCGCCGGCAGGCTGCTTTGTGGGTCTCTTTTGCCTGGGTCTAGTCACCAAGTTTTAAGATTAATTACTTTGCACAGTATCTGTATTTCGTCTACTATGTGTATAAAAAGCTAAAATGAATGGATACATTGTTCAGTGCTGAAAAACACAATATTAAGATGTTACAGATCAGAGCTGTACTTGTTCGTGTGCAAACACGTGATAAAACTGTGACGTATGCGTGCGACGCCATGTTGGTTGGAAAACAAATCAACAATGGTGTCTAAAGCGAACAACAACTCCGACTTCTTCAAAGTATTGTGACTCTCTGGAGTCCTCTGCAAAGGCAAGATTCAGAGAAAAAGTCAACATTTGCGGCCTTGACCCGTACACGCTAAAGCCGTCGGATTATATTGAGGATTTAGATTCATCACCGCCGATTGAATATCCGTATATTGTGAACTACCTTGTGCTACAAACGTCGTGGGCAACCAACGCACAAATAAAGGCATACAAGAGCTTGGATGCTTATAATGTCTTTGTTTCTGGCTGAGTTGGTAGTCTTCTTACCAAACCAGTGAAAGATGACAGGGTGCTCGTCCATGCCCGTGTAAATCACTCTCAAAGAGCTGGAGATACACCGCTCAAGCCGTGGTTTGTGAGTGAGAAGAGCGGCGATGTTATCCTCGCACACTCTGATTGTATGGCTGGATTAAGCGAAGCATGTTCTCACATTGGTGCTTTGCTTTTCTCAAGTGAAGTAGTCTCAAGAATAAGCCAAACAAAAACATGCACAGAAGAAAAGAGCGAATGGCATCACATGTAAAGAAAGTGCCTTATTTACCAGTCAGCGATATGGAGAAGTAAGGTCTTACAGTGTTCGGGTATATCATAAGAACAAATGTTTAACGTAAACATTGAAAACATAGCTTTAGCATGAGCTCTTACCAGATATAAAGTGGACGCCACACACACGGGTGAATTGTGCTTCTTCTTCTGTTAAGTCCTCACGAGTTATGTTGCTAAACCAGCGTACGGCGCGGCAGATTCCACCGCGCCCGGAAGAAAACAACCAATCAGAGCGGAGATGTCTCTAACCGTGTCACTGCTCGTGAACTCCAATCAAAATCTCAAAACTCGTCTTTTTTCTCGTCTCAAATGTTTTCAGAAACATATTTTAGAGGAAATGTTTTGCTGTAAAATGAGAAGTTTGTGACCCGGTGGGCGGGGCTTTGTTTTTGCTCCATTGTTTCCAACATGGCGTCAAAAACGTTCTAATTTTACCTCTAAAGAGAACACTAAAATATGTTTCTGAGAACATCCACGAGCAGTTATTGACACTGTGTTAGAGACTCTCATGCAATGCTGTCAGGATATAGTGACCGTTTCAGCTAATATGACACAGCGTTATTTTAAAATTTCATTTCCAAGTGCATCTTTAAGTGTTTGGAATAAAACAATTCCAATATAAGTGATGGGTGTCCAAATCCACAGGGTTTGTTCTGTGCAAAATGCATTTTAAAGTTCAGCTGACGCTAATGTGAGGCTTCATGACAAATCATGTAAGGATTTGTTTGTGTTTGCCTGTAGGGAAATATCTCTTTTTACAATGTTCACTTAAAGTAACCGACAACTCTTTTAATGTTGTTTGTGCATGTGGGTGTTAGATTAACCTACAGTACTGTAAAGAAAACTCCTTTAGCAAGAGCTACGGTATGTCGTTGGGCTACTATTCACAAACTGTGGTCTTTGGTGCTTTCAAGTGTTTACTTGGCCATTTGAACGACCAGCAGATGTGGCTTTATGTTTATGTTTATTTAAACCCATTTGTTGTTGACTACTTTTGATTCCAAAACCCATTCATCATTGTTTTACAAGGAACGAGGCCATTTGTGTTTCCTACTCACAGAGTTCCCACGACTTCAGCCTTTTAAAGCTGTCAAACAACCTCATGAACATTTAGCTCCTGTTTGTCATTCATTGGCTGTCTTAGTTCTCACTCACTCATGTCTGGTCCTTCAACTGGCTCTACAACTCGTCAACTGAGGGTTATAATGGTTTATCTGCACTTTGACGAGTTTTGAGAAAAACGCATTTGAAAATTCAACAGTTCATAACGTGGACGCTATAAAACCAACTCCAACCAATGTTGACACATCACATGCTACACGCTAGGTAGTGAAAGTAAGACCAAGCGTTGTGTTTATTAAATGTGTTTTCTTTTACGCCGCATATGTGTACATATTGTTGATATTCAACTTGTTCATAGACACCAAATACTTCCTCGACTATAATGAAATGTATAGTTGTTTTAAATAAGCCAAAGCAACATCTACATGGAGAGATTTGTTACAGTTGACAACACAGTGAAGCAGTTTAGTATTACGATCCAGTTAAGTTTCCTGTTGCCTGGATGACGCTTGGACAACACTGAAGCTTCGTGACAGAACATCCCGCTTTCACGGTCCATTTGATGTTCGTCCTCTTGGATCATTGGAACGACCAACACAAAGCGGTATCCGCGGTGACACTGAACGTTTATCTTGATGTTTAACTGAAAGTCTCACATCTTTTGCATCCACACAGATGACTCACTGTGGCAGATAATCTGCTCAGATGATGGACGGCTGCCGCGCCGCAGTCACCAGGAGCAGCGGAGCCACCTGGTTTCAGGTAGGCTAAGAGGAGCAAAGACGCTGTAATGGATGGACGAATCCAAGCACAACAGTAACACACCTTTTGAAAGTCAATGTTCTGGTTGCTGCACATACAATCTGAAGACATCTCATTATTTATTGTCATATTTCATTGACACAAATTCAGAATAAAGAGTTATTTTCTAAGCGTACAATGAAACTTGGATGAAAGTTTGTTTTGAAAACAAATACATGACTAGCTTGAACCAGCAGTCCATCTTCTCTCAGACTATAGATGTCCAGCAAAATCTTTGTTTTATTGCATTTCAAATTGAGACAATGCTGGAATATAACGGGTGAATATAAAAAGAGTTACTCATGAGTGGCATAGAGAGACTCTCGCAGACAATGTTGTGTCATGCTCATCTTTGTACCAACATCTTACTGTCTGCAGTGTATTTATGAAGAAAAGCCCAGCTGCAGTGTGAGCCTGAATACCAAAATATGATCATAACTACACTTAGTTGAACATATTAAAGATGATGTCACAGGATTATATAATCTGAAAAGTAATTTAACTTCTGTTTCGTACCTAAAACAAACTATTAACTAAGTAATACCTTGTACCGTTTACAACCCTTCATTCATGTCCACACATGAATCTGTAATGTGTTGTAACGGCAAGATAAGTATTAAAGAGGACATACTGTTAAAGCACCTTTTCGGTGCTTGTGCACAAACATTTGGGTATCTGAAGCGCTTACAAACCGCTTACAAGCCCAAATGTAATAAAGACGACCCGGTCAGTTTTTAATAATCATATTCTGGGTTATTAAATAATGAATTCACAATCAGAATATCAAGACATATTGACGTACATTATGCATAAATCATATAAACGCATTCTGCCAGGAGAAGTGGTCCCTGTACCTCTAAGCAGGACACAGTAATATAAAGAGATGTGCCTAAACGGAGCGTTTCAGAGACTGTTTGAGTTCATAAATAATGTGTTTTTGGAACATTAAAGCGTTAATGTTCAATACACATGTTCTCGTAGAAACCCAAAATACAGATATGAACCTGGAAATACCATGATTTAAATTAATTACCCTCAGCACTCTTACTACTCCTGACATGTTTGAACTCCTTGTTTAGTCTTTGCTGGTTGTGGTTGCTACAGTAGCTACGTCTGTGCGTGTTTAATGTCACGTGCCAAAAAAACAGTGGACTATCAGTAAAGCTTTGATTTTGATCTGAGAAATTTGATTGAATCTGTTCTGGAATTCAAGACTGTAAATTACTACGCTATTCACTCAACTTATTAACCGATGTACACCTGATACCTGCCGGGCTCCATGTCTCCCTGCCTTCAGGAGCTGCAAGCCCTGAAATATTTTAATCATTCCAGGTTTCTGAAGATGATTTACAACCCTGACGGGAATAAATCTTTGCGCTAGAACGTCATATCAGTTGAACCTTAATGTACCAATCTAAGGTGTTGGAAGCAGAGGGTCTCGGTTGTTGAACAGCATGTCAGGAGGAGGTGAGGGGAAGCTTGTGCACGAAGAGGCAGGAATGCTCGGTGGAGCTCCTGAGGACAGCAGGAGAGCCGGATTCCTCCTCGGAGGGACCACGCCTCGGCCTCAGCTGGCGGTGAGCCCTCCGACTCCTCCCAGGGTTAGGGCCGAGTCCACATGTTCAAACGGAGATGAAAGGCCCCCGGTAGGAAGGTTGTCTGTGCCAACACCAACCGCCTGCCAAGCGAGCCCTGCTTAGCGGCGCTCTCCCAGATGTTCCTGACACTGAATATTCTGCTCTTCGCCTCTCCCCGGGGACGAGGAGGGAGCCTCCGCTTGACCCCTTCACATCAAAGTGTGGAGGAGGACTCAAAACAATGAGCACTTCCAGAGAGGGAAGCAGTGAAAGGTGTGTGTGTGTGTGTGTGTGTGTGCGCAGAAAGACGGAATCAATGATTTAGGAGGGTAAGAAGTGGGTTGGGCCCCTCATCAGAATAGCTGATGTTGATCCCTGTGTGTTCAGAGAGCATAGAAAAGACCAAAGCATACTTTGAGCCCACGCCCGCATCCTTCAATTTCATTCATGCTGTATATACATACTTAACTGTACATACTTAACTGTACATACTTAACTGTACATACATACTGTACTGTATACACACAGTGATTGATTTCCTGTAGCAACATAGTATGACAGTTGTGTTCGTATCTGGAAGTAAAAGTAATATTAACACTATTACAAGTAAAAGTCCTGCATGCAAAGCTCCCAGAGCATTGTATACTATTTATTATTAGATTATTGTTACTGACGCATGTATGTGTAAGCAGCATTCTCATGTTGCAGCTGGTTGAGTTTGAGTTAACTTATTTATAGAAATATACTTTGACAAAATACTCCCAACTCGAGGTTCACGTGACATCTTTTCCCACCGCTTTCAAACAGATCGCATCTTCTTCAATAGAAGGAGTGTGTTCAGACTTCTTGTCCATGTAGGCTTTACTTTCCATTTATTTAAAGGATACTTACAATTAGAGCTCAACGCACTCAAATGAATAAAAATCTTCCCCAATTTGACGCCATACGACCGATGGCTGTGAGCTTTTTTGCAGCATGTGTTGGAAAAGTGGAATAAATGGAAATACTAAATTGAAAATGAGCAAGTGAGTAATCCCATTTTAATTTAATGCATAATGTCCCAACACACCTCGGCTCTTTGTCTGATTTTAAAGGAAGTGTTCCAACGGGAGCCATTAAGCCAATAAGCAGTAAGAAAGAAGTAATAAATTAAATCGCACATGGTGTTCCGGTCCAATACAGTGTTATAGTTTGAGTCATTTCACTGCCCTTTGAAAGCAACAATAGTTTACTGCGGCACGCCTGGCTTACATACACACCACCCAAGGCTACACATTTTATAGACAAGCCTCAACTCAGAGAGGAACGCCGTAAGTCCCAACATCATCCACCTATTCATCAAAAAATAAATGCACCGAATCTGTTTCATGTCAGTTTTACAGCAATGAAAGCTGTGTCAACGCTTTTGCAGGAAGGAGAAAAGTGTAATGCGTTAAACGTATTATCTTGATCTGCTTACATAGGGCGTGCGTGCCACACACTGTTAATTTGTCAAATGATGTTGACCTGTAACCTTTTATCATGCTACAAAGACGGCCCGGGGGTGAAAGGAAAGGTTCGGCTCCGGTTGGGGGTCGTAAATATCAGTGTGGTTTCTGCACTCGCACGTACAGACGGCAATATTCAAAGCATGTATTTGAAATAAATACTATAATTTAAACAGAACTATGTGAAACAGATAAAGAAACAAGATTAAAGATTTAAGATTATGTAATATGTTTTTACTTGTGTATGTAATGTGTATAAAAATATAATATAATACATGTAAATTAAATACAAATTAAGTAATATTTTGATTAAATACTAATAGTTCTTAACTAATTAAAATGAAACTAATTAAAAAATATTGTTGCACCTAAGATTTCATAAATCGTATTCACGTATATCACTATATTTACAATATAAAAAATATATATAAATAAATAAGTACTAATAATGCCAATAATTAAAATGGTAAAATAATAATAAATATAATTAAATAAATAAATATTAAATTACATATGTTGAGTATTATTCATAAAAGAGTCATGACGCAAATTCAAATTAAATACATTTTATATACAGTATATTTTTGTATTATAATTGTATAATTTATATTCTACATTATGTATATCATTCATAGTTTAAAGATGCATAGTTGTACATCTGACTTTCAGTGTGAACCAGTTCTGACTTTCTGACCTTTCACTCTCTTTCAGACACACACACACACACACACACACACACACACACACACACACACACACACACACACGGGGCGAGCCGGACCTTACGTCATGCCATTTGCACGCTGTGAGGTCGAGCCCCGGGGCGTTTGGGTTGAGACAGCGTGTTGTACGGACCACTGTGTCATCAGTTGGCCGGAGGTGCAACAATAAGGCTTAATGCGTGATTAAGTCCCAAATCAGCTCTCATTATGAGTGAGCACGTCAACCGTGAGTGCAGCGCGGCTCCCTTTCAGAAAACTGAACCCTGCGACCAAATGTGTGGCTCCACCAGCTTCTGCTGTTTTAGTCTCCTCTCATCTTTGACTTTGTCGTCATTAGCCGGCGTAGTTCTTCTAACGATACTTTATTTAAAGCCGCAACACGCGACCTTTCGACATGAGTCAGCACATATTGTTAGTGCCGCCTTTTTAAGTACTCGCTCCACCGCCTGTCAATTTGATGAACTGTCTAAAACGTGTCGCCTGAGGCCGAGGTAGACGGCGTCCCAAAAATATTTTACAGATACCAAAGACGTGGATTGTGAATGTGCCAATCTCCATTTAATCTAATTAAAGACATTAACCCTGTGGTTTGCGTTTTTAAATGAGTTTGGTCTGCTTTAGATTAGCTTTTTATTTTATTTTACCAATTTGACTTGCCAGATCTTTTACTTCCCTCTCTGGTAATGACCATCTGACCTCCCTGAGCACTACTGGAAGGATCAAAACATTACTGAAAAGAGAACTCGTATCAGCTGCTTGTATTGACAATCTCACCGAGTTTATGAACATTAATCAAGCTTTTCACTCTTACCACTGCATGTTGAGAAGTAAATAAATATAAATATATAGTAAAAGTTGCTAATCGTAAACTTATCCGTAAATGATATATAAGAACTACAAAGATCTCTTTTAATCTGGTGTGGGGGGTTTTACCCGTCTGTCCCCAGAGGCCTGACTGAGACTTCTTTAACGCAGCGTCTCTGATAATCATCTCGTCTTTCCACCTGTCAAAAGTTGTTCTTCTCTGACGTTCATTTTATCCAAACTTCCCCAAAGTCAAACTTTATACTTGTATGTGAATTGCAGAATTTGCCTCGCCGGGCACATTTTACCCTTCATCCTCCCTCCTCTCCACGCTCTCGTCTTGCTCACGCTTTCATCACACTCCAGCCTTCCATCTCCATTTGTGACAGTTGACACCTCTAACATTAAATCTGCATTCTTCTTCCTCCCGTTGAACCGCGTCCTCACTGTCTCGGACTGTACATCTCTGGATACCCTCAGGATTTCGGAGCTGCTGATATTTGCATTTAAAATGAAACCTGTTGAGATCTGCCTGTTTCAGAGTGCAAGACAAAAAGGGATTTTGCGAGAGAGAAAAGTTGCTGTCAGATATGAACACAGCAACTGCATTTTTGATGACTTGGCGTGCTTCTGCTTGAACTGAAGGATTAATCGTTCCTCCTCGGTCTGACGAGGTTTTCACGACCCTTAGTCTGTTGAAGCCCGTTAAACGCTCTTTTCTAAATGTTTGACATATTCATGGCTGTCAATCTAAGAGTTGTACTTGAGATTACAGATATAGATATTGTATATTAATCCACCAGCAAGAGTAAGAACAACAGACATGAGGATCCTGCCCCAGATTACTCCTAAGAGGACCTCCTCTGAACACCAGCACATGTTTATTTCTGTTCGGGTTTATTCCCTGATCCTGTTTGAATTCAAACCTCTGAGCGTCATACGGAGGTCAAATCCATATTCATGCATGATGGGACTTTTTATGCACAGATGCAACACATGTTCGAACATTTATGTTTATGACTAACATGTGAAACACCGTCCGACTGTTACTCACGGCACACACTGTACTACACAAGTACATACAGCACCGCTAACACATGTACAGCACAGACCTCCACATTTCTAGTTTTATAATTCTGCAGAATGAGTACTTTAAGTATATCTTGATGCTCAGGACTTTGTAAGCCTTTGAATGCAGGACTTGTGCCGGCTGTGACTGCGTAGACGTTCTTACCTCCGTGAATGATTGGGATGAAATCTTTGGTGAATCGTACTCGATGATGCGCCGACACTCGGGTATGAAGTCATCGCCGATCAGTTTGGCAAACCCCTGTAACGCTCTGTGTTTGACTAACTTTGATGTGAATGAACACGTTGGACTCTCTCTGTAATCTTCCTCGGAGCAAACGTACAAGCATGAAGTTTGTCTCATCTAGAATCCTGCACAAACTCTGGTACCAACTCTGAATGTTTACCATGTTGTACTCGCTGGATTGACTAACATGGCATTTCTACAGTAGGGGTTGCCAAGCTACTGTTTAATCTTTAACTCTGACCACAGCAGCTGTCAAAGTAGAGAAGAAGTCGTGTATAAACATGGATAAACCTGACGGGGGAACACGACCAGCATATAAATCTGCTCCTCAGTTCCTTGGCTTTGATGTCAGACCTGTGTTTTTCCACCCTGCAAGTGAACCCAGAGACCCGAGCGGATTTTGGGGAGGTGGTCGAGGAACGTTTTCAGCAGACCTCCACCTAGAAAAAGCCTTTGAACGGAACACCTCTTAGCAGGCGTGTTGTCCTCTGCACTGGTCCTGGATGGACGGATGGACGGATGGATGACTTCTCTTGAAAAGAGAGGTTCACTGCTCTTCAGAGGGAGCTGAGCTGAGACGACAGCAGCGATGCTAAGTGGCTCCTGTGAAGAGGCCTTCAGACGTCCAGACGGAGGTTAATGGGCCACTTCACCTCCGAGTTTCCAGGTCAGATCTCAAGATAGACATCAGCTCTGTGACGCAGACGAACCGCAAGACACCCGAGTCCTCAGCTCAGGCAGGGGGGGGGGGGGGTACCTTTCTCTTAAAGGCAGGAATGTTAAGCGTCTAATATATAATACCTTCTTATGAATGCATTTAAACTACTAGTGTACTAAAAGGTGATGTCAAAGCTATTTCCAAAACTTGAGTTAACTACTAACAATTCGATTTGTGACTGAAACTCACAAATCTAATAATACAATACAATTTGTTTGAATTCAATTGGCTGTTTTTTTCAATCATAATACATCTTTCAACATAAAGTCTTTTGTTTTCCAGGATGTTCCTTGTGTTTAAAGGGGTATTTGGTGCGTCTGTTGCCTGATGCAGTGATTTCTATCCTCCATGACTTTGACTTAATTACATCGCTCTGTCCCAGCTTCACCTGAATGCTTGAAATACAATGTAAATGTAAAATGAATCCATTAAATCACATTGTTGTTCCTTCCCCAGAGTCCACTGCTGATCCACACATAAAAAAAACTAGGATGCGTCTTGTAACTGTAATGGAATTTGAACGCCTCCCGTAAATGTATCCATGGGACATAAATCATCATAACTTACTGCTTTAACATGGAAAGATGTGGAGCCTGAACATTCACTGTTTCTGTACTTCTTGTGTGATCTCCACCCCCTGCAGCCATCCTACACCTCCGCCCGGCCAGTGAAGGCAGGTTGGTGCGTTGGTGCGCGCTTCAAAGCTTCAACTTTGCTTTTAACCAAAGTGCGACAGAGAGAGAGAGAGTTTGAGTCCCAGATGCTTCTTGTGGAAGTCCAGCAGAGCGCCACGGTGATGGATCTGAATAACAGACGGAGAGACTGGTGTCTCTTCTCACCTCCGTAAAACACAACTCTTATTCTAACACCGTGATCGACATGTAGAGCTTGTAACACGAGGAGGAAACACTCACTGCAGAGGTATGCAGATCGTAAAATCAGATCTACTCATTGTTTCCAAAGCCAAATGTATTATTAAATTTCACTTTGAGTCAAATGAATTAGCTGGAACACAAGTGAAGTTTTGAAGCCAAATAATTCTTTATACCATAATTAATAATGGAAACATGCCAAGATTATAGAAAATGCACCTTTCTGATTGGCTGGCATGACGTTTTGTTGAAATCAACACCTCAAGCAGAGTTTTGTGGTGAAATGTTCTGAAAACCACAAACTCCTTGAACATCGACTCAAACTGCCTTCTGTAATTGTATTTCGTCATCTCATGAAACATTCCCCACCAACGCAGCCCCCTGCATAGTTTTTAACGCCAACGCATGCATTTAAAAAATTAAGAAATGCTGGAACACGTACTGTCGTGATGCATTGTTTTGCTTGCAGACCAGCCTTCACATGTAGACCTGTAGAATACTTAGACCCTAACAGATTCCCACGCACTTTTGTACCTTGTTTTGCTTTATTGTGAGTAGAATAGATTTAAATATGCTTTATATGCAGGTATGATGCATTGTCTTACCCAGAAACCCTTCAACACTTTATCATGTCTCTAATGAGGAGGTGCTGTTGTTGATTTGTTCTTCCATTTCATTTAAGCTGACCAAAAAAGCAACAGTGCTTAAAGACCATTGTATAAACAGCTGCCTCCATTGCTTAGTCCAAAGGATTGTCATCAATATTCTGGGTAGTTAGCGCCTTAATAATGCTGCCTACCCTACTTTCAGTGGCTTCTTTGGCAACCAAGAGAACCTGTTGCGCACCATCTGATATGAGCACATTGTTCAGCTGCAGCTCAGGTTTCCAGACTGTCACCTTCCACTTACAGCTGGACTCCACCTCAGCACTATATTCTTTTTACCAGGCTAACACACGCCTGCTTCTGATTTACACACACATGCTGAAGCAGTGATGATCACTGGCAGGTCGCTCTGCTCATCCTCTCAGAGAAACGTCCACAACAGAGGAAGGCTGGATCCACTCATGAGGAAAAATGAGGGCTTTTTTTTTATTTCAAAGCAGAATCTCTTTACAGGGTCGAAACTTCAAAGATGCAGATGATGGAATCCTCTGAAAATGTTAGTGTTTGGTGGGCGACAGGGCACCTCATGAGTTTAATGCTTTATGTTGGTGGTTTGGGAAGTTGTAGTGGAACTAAGCAATCCTTCATGCAAACCGAAAGTCTATCAATGTTTATTATAAACATCAAACCCCCGAGAATCTTAAGTCCCCTCTCAGGAAAACTCTCTCTTCAGTAATCTAATGGTCAGTGCATTTTCTTTGGCTTTTTCTGAGACTGAACCGTACAGTGAAGTAAAGTTGTCGGCCATAAAACCAAAACAATGAGCTGAAAGACGCTATTATCTGTTAGACCGTCGGACCAGCTGTCCTTTGTTCCTGCTGCTAGTCTCAGAAGAATCTTCTTTAAACCCGTAAAGATTTATTTTGTCGACCGATTCTTAATATATTTAGATTTGGTCTTGGATTTGATTGTAAGTACAAACGTTGGACTTCCTCTCTGATCAGACGGCTCTGATCTCAGTGACACGCAGACTTAAACTCGTAGCCTTTTATTGTTACATGTGTGAATCCCGTCAAACAGGAAATGTCTTCCAGATCCATGTGGTGACGAGTGAAAACATTACAAGCAGTGATGGCTGCATTCCTCTTCTGATGCCGAGTGCCGTAACAGCTGGAGACCAAGCGTTAGCATCCAGTGTCATCATCTGTCTTTTCCTTTTTACCTCCTTTAATGTGTCCAACTTTGAGCTCGAAGTGTTCTGAGCTGATGTTTCAGCTCGGCTTACATTCCCCCCCCTGTGTTCTTTAGGCGATGAGCCTCGACAGCAGCTCTCTGCAGAGTTTGTATAGTTAGTCGTTTTGTCAGCGTATGATCGTCACTTCTAAAAGAGGCTGTAAGTGAAGATGAGTTCAAGTCGCTTTTGATTTATCCAAATGCCAATTTTCCAGTTTATGAATACTCGCTGGAGATTGTTTCAATATAAAAGGATCGTCAGCCCTTCTTACACCTATTTAATGAAAACAATACAAAAGACACAAAATGTGTCTCAGAGGACGAGACATTAGTACATTGTAGATGGAAGATAGAAGAACTTGTATTGTTTAAACCTCTCCGTACACGCCTCACCAGTGAAGCGCTCCACCGCTGCCTGATCCGGTTATTCAGTATATTCAGTTTGAACATTTATAGATGGAAATTACATGAACTCCTGTCAGTGAAATCCATGGTTGCTGACTAAAAATGAGAAGCTGCTTGCGTGTACCAGTTCCCATCGAGCCTGCTCAGGAGGAAGTGGCGTAGAAACTGGATGAATATATGGATGCATGGAAAAATAACTCTCAACACATCCAGTGTACAATATGATTCCTAAATTATAATTAACTGGAAATGGTAGTAGAGGACTTGAGTATATGTAGTACATCATCAGTTTAAAAAAGGCAAAGCTGCACACACCAGTTAAAGAAGAGACGGTGTGTGTGTGTGTGTGGTGAAGACATACCATGCCTGATTATTCATGCTGTTAAGACAGAGGCTGGGCTTTAGGTCTGCAGCAGCTGTTGTGTGTGTGTGTGTGTGTGTGTGTGTGTGTGTGTGTGTGTGTGTGTGTGTGTGTGTGTGTGTGTGTGTGTGTGTGTGTGTGTGTGTGTGTGTGTGTGTGTGTGTGTGTGAACAAAGTTATCTTGGCTGTGGTGAACTTACCGTAATGAACGTCTGACCTGACTCACTCAGGCTGACTAGACACAACTCATCAGATCATCACACACGTCTCCTGAAAGTAGTTTTATATCAGAGACACGTGCAAATAACCACATGAAGTATGTATATATATATTTATGCCTTTTATAATATGTAATTAAAAACAATGTGCTGAGATGTGAAACTATCTGCAACACACATTTCTATATTGTACATGGTGCAGTCCAGGACGATCCATTATTGGGGATTTAAGAGTTAGTTGCCAAAAAGAATGCCATTCATGAAATCCAACCCAGAGGACAAACAAAAACACATTCATGAATGGATCATCTGACTTTGGTTTGTTCTTGCATGAAACAGGCTCCGGTCGAATTACCTCAATCACACAATCATGGACACAAATTGCAATTAAAAGCCTGAAAGGTGAACATTAGTGTTGAACAGCTTTACTCTGGGATGTTACCTTGGTGCTGTGACCTTTTGTACACAAACAGTTAAAAAAAAAACGCTGCATCACCGCTAATCCCATCTCACATCACATTTCCCAGAGAGCGGATTAGTCGGTTCTGTTTGGATCTGTAACCTGGAAACATGACGGACTCCGGATCTGCCAATCACCTTTAGAAAGGTGTTCAGATGCAGTCAAGCACTTACCTGTAGGACTTCTCCTGCATTCACAGTCCCCATGTGGTTTGCAAGCATAAATGTAAAATAAAATAAAAGCTTTAATTAAATTATGCTTTATGGGTTTAGCTATATTTTCTAAATTTGATAAAGATTTTCCACATTTTCCCACATGTTTGAAATGGAAGTGTCTGAGATAAGAGGACAAAGGGGCGTTACAGACACTGATTCATATTAAGCTACTGAACCACTGGTGAAGCACATGATATTATTATTTGAATAGTGAAGTTATAGTTTATCGTGGGAAACATTGTTTCCTTTGTCGGTAATCCAGTCATTGCTCTGACAAGTCCTCATTTGTTTATCTACTAATTACTCATTCTTGTCTTAACATACCCAACATCAGACACATAAGCACAGTTTGGCAATCGACTGTATGGGAACCAGTTTATGTCTTTATTCAATATCAAGACAACAGTCATTTAATGCAGGCTTTGGTGAATCTGGCAAAACCAAACCCGTGTACCTTTCTTAATGTGTCAGGACACAAAACTGCATTAGCTACGGTTCAGTTGTATGACAAGAAAACAAGAGCTTGGTGTCTCTGAAAGGTTGTTGTTTTTTTACATCTACCGATTATTCTTTCTTCACAAACGACCGGAACATCAACAAGTCCAATGCTCAGAGCTGAGCCGCTGCGTGGGAGGCGTGTTTTTTTATTTTACCATAGATTCTTTCCCTCGATTATTCTTTCACAGGCTGGTGGACTGCCAACACAAAGAGTTTGGTGTAATTCTCCCCTGATCCTTTGGAACTACAAGAGAAAAACATCCTGTTGTAAGAGACCTTTTGCAGTTTGTCGGCAGGAGACGCTGGTGAGTTGCGATCTTATGCTCCTACGTTTTGAGCCAAGACCAGCAGCTTGATCCCCAACCTCGGCGGCCGCAGTGGGAGTGGCTTATAACAAAAAGCCCCATAACTTACTAAACTTTAGCCACGCCCTTGTGCGAGGCCTCACCGCACTCAGCGTGTGTGTGTGTGTGTGTGTGTGCACGTGCGTGTGAACGTACGTGGTCGCAACTGTTTCTGGGCTGGAACGTCGACAGCTAAAGCATGCAATGCACATTTTTGGTGGAAAGTCAATCCGATGGATATGATTGCCAACAGAAACCCAGTCCTCATGGTACAAACGTAATTTATGGAAAGGAAAAGACAATCCTTGAACATGATTACTGTACTATCTATAATCACAAGAATCCTAATTGAATTTGGGACTAACCCGATGGAAAGACGAGAGACTGGGAAACCCTGGGTGCATGTGATGTTGTTCAAATGCATTGTGACTGTGCAGACTGAACCTAAACAAAGCAAACACAGAACTGGAACAAAGTCCCATTTTTCACTGTCGTTCCAAACAAAGTAAATGAACAATAAGTGCGAGTTTAGCAGTCTAAGAATAAAACAGTTGTCAGTTGGCCATAGAGAAGTTTGGAAATCTACCAGTCACATATCTTCTGTCGGCGCCCATAGACCAGAATGTCAACAACTAAAGAACGAGTGGGAGATGCAGCATGTTTTGATATTTCTATGGAGTCTGTATTAATCTGGTGATTACCCCCATGATCACCTGCCAACACAAACCCCTGCAGCCAATGGACTCCAGCACTGACTCCAATCAAAACCCCTTTTTCTCTCTGTCTCTGATCCTCACTGAAAGAGGAAGACGACTCGGTGTGACAGAGACTTACCAGTGATTAATACTCTGAGGTGTGCTTCTTTGTTCTTCTTTTGAACATTACTGTCAGCTAGCTTAACCCTCTTCCCTGCCTAAACACGCCGCCGTCACCGTGCCTACCTGTGCTTGTCTGGGCAAACAACAGGCGTTGAGACCGAGAGTGATACAGCGACGGGTGAAATACTTTGGCACAGAATAAACATCTTTTACACATAGCCGCGGGGGCCCATGCGCTGTTGGTGTGACTCAACAAGAGAACCTGCATGAGTGGGCGGTTTGGCTTTTTTTTTTTCTGTCTTTGAAGCGAAGGAGAGGCTACCGGTGGCATGCCCGGGGTGAGGGTTTCCCTGGCAACTTCCTGTGAAGATCCTGCACAGGAGCGAAGAAAAGAGCCGTTCTTTAAATGCTTTGACCTTTCGTTTGCCTTGACATAAGTTCGCGCTGTATAATAGGCATGTAAGGTCACATAATCCTGTAACTCACTCTGGAAGATGAATTGCGTCGAAGAATTCAAGAAATGCCGATAGTATTCGCGGATGTTCAAGTGAACCCAGAGGCATTTTCCCTCCGTCTGTGAAAAGTCACCAGATGATCTGATGGTAAAGATGACTGGGAAAGGTTTTCATGACGCACAAAGTGTGTGAGAGAGATCCTTTTATTGACCGATCCAAAGAAGAGCTTCTCTTGCTACGGGTTTGACGCCTTCTGGATCGACAATATTACAAAGTGCAGATAATAAATGTTAGCTTCGAAACGAAACGTGTCTTTAAATGTGACCTTTGAGCAGACAAAGGTGTACTTAGTGATGATGGCTGAACACACCTGAGCAGCTGAACATGCTGAACAGACCAAGAGGTTTGGATGCAGCTCAATGTTAATACAGTCTTGTCATTCAACTGTATTTGTTTTAGGATCTGTAAAACACAGTCAGTCCCCCAAACAAACAGGAAGTGTAGCACATCCCCAGGAACATCTTCTGACCATCAAATATGTCTTTGTACTTTGTAACATGAAGACCGAGGCTGTGGGAGTTTGTGCTTAGCTATGATTGGTGCATTCAGGGAAATAATTAGTACTATTCGTCCACTACTAGAAGTTTTTTCAACTTACTATTTATTTTGATCTCTGCTCCGTTTAAGATGTCACTTTAAGAAACGCGTCTAATTATCTCTTCCCATTGGCAGATCTTTGACCATCAGACATTTGCCTTTACCAATACTGCCAATGTGTGTGTCACTGAAGGTCCACACTGACTAAACAGCGCCCTCTTTCTGTGTTTTTGCAATTGAGTAGATTTCCCACAAGATTCAAACGACTGCTACAGAGTTACAACTGTGGTTCAGTAACGTCACAATGCGATGGTGATATATTACAGTTTAAACGCTAAACGTCACACTTCCAGCACCATTGTTTCCGTCTCCTTGTCATTCACTTCAGAACAGAAGTTCCCAGAACCAGAGGATTGTTTTTGGGGATAAAGTCGGCCGGTCGTGTGGTTCAGAGGAAGAAGTTCCCACCTTTGTGCCGCCGAGGTTCACAGGCTGTGAGTGGCTGCTGTGGCTGCTGTGTAATGGCCTCTTCCTCTCTTGTGCTCTCATGTTGTCTTTAGTTTGGCTCAGAAAATGAATGGGCACTTCCTCCGACATAAAGTGCAGAGCAGTGCGTCTGCTTTTTCCGGTGGTTTGGTCGGTAATCATCACCTCTCAGTTTTTCGAGGATTTACTAAAGCGCCGTGTTTGAAAACCACTTACTGCATCATTTGTTCCGTTTTAAATCTACTAAGGAAGGAGAGCGGGCGCAGAGCCTGTGTGTGTCTGTCTTTAAATATATATATTTTTCTTTCTTGATTGAGTTGTGTTTGTTGGATGTTTATGTTGTTTTAGCTTGTCTTATTGTAAAGCAACTGTGTTTGTGTGCTATATATATAAAAAGGGTTATTAGTTGGGAATGTGAGGACATCTTCAAAGGGCTGTTTGAGGGTTACTCTAACTTTCTAAACCAAATTCTGAACCTTAGAATTAGTTTTGTTTAATGCATTCCCTAAGATGATAGGGAATAATAATACACTTAGTGACCAGAAACACTCTGTGTGCACAAAGTAATCTCAAGGTGAACTGGAGAAATGCATACAAACACAGCCATGATAACTGTGTGTGTTCAGTGACTGCACTTTGTTGAATGCTAGTTTCTGTTTTGCAGCATTGGAAGCCATTATGGAACCATAACACCTCCTGCAACTCCTCACTGTGGCCTCTTAGATGTTTAGCTGTTGAGCCAAATGATTTGACATAAATATAGTCGAATAAAAGTGATCGAGGAGCAACGTTTATCGTTTGAGGGCATCCCATTAAAAACCAATTGCAAAGAGATCAGTTTGCTTTGTTGTGTATGTATTTTAAAAAGCCATTGATTCATCGTAGTCATAAATATGCTCGTTTATGACCAGAGTTACACTTGGACATCAACTCAAAAGGAAAATGGGACATGTCACTTTTAGACAAACTGGGAAACAACCTAATGCGTTAATGATTAATACATCCTTTTACTGTAACTGTCATAATGTTTGTAAATGACTGTCACAGCCAACATCTAGTGATTAACGTCGCATCTTGGCTGCAAATGAGAACTACTTATGGAGGTTTCTTGCAATGGCTTCTTCATTGGTCTGGTTCAGTCTGCTTTACGTCTATACACCGACCACTCACTGATGAATATAAGTGTCCAGCGTGGAGTTTATAGTCCTATTTGAAGGAGTCTTTATGATACATATTTGGAATTGCAATGTGGACTTTAAAATGTATGGTTTTTGAAATGGGACACAACCTTTGGAACAGCGCCCTCTTCAATCTTAAAACACAACAATGACCGTTAAGGAGTTAATTTATCGGGACGCGCTTTGATTTTTGGTATCACACTACATGCCATGTGCAGGTGGGTGGGGAGATTTGGTGTGGTGATGAAATTCCAATCGGTGGTTAGATTTTTTGAAAACAAAGTCATTAGTATTTGATCAACATCCTGCCAAGTAAAAGTGCCTGAATGATGAACAGCTCCAGACTGTCTGTGGGAGTGGCACACTGAACACTGGCTCCTAATGCACTGACATTCCCATCCCTCACACACACACACACACACACACACACACACACACACACACACACACACACTTCATGTATACACTGGGGGTACATGTGGGTGTACATGTGAACCCTAACACATGTATCGACCTCACCGGTCTACACCAAACTGCACCACAGCTTTGCATGCAGACGCAAACACACATGCATACACAGCTCACTGTCATTAGAGCGCCCACTCACACTGACACACACCCTTTCCTCCCTCTCATTATCAATGCTCTCTGGCACCAAACTGCAGGTAACAGAAGACCAAAGCAAAGCACCCGAATTACTATCTGAGGCTAATACAATAACTACCACGTATGTCCCCTTTGTCTCTCCAAGCCTTTGTCCCGACCTCAGCACAGTCACACAGACTCCACCCTAAAGGTTATTATCATATGTTATATTTCTACTTGTATGTTGTAGCATTCATTCAACATTTTACCTTTTTAAGAGGACATGCAATTTGATAATCAGACTTATTACTTGAGAAAAAAACAAAACCTAATCCTGAAATCATCTAAATCAAATGATTTGGATGAGAAAGCTCTGAAAATCCACACAACAGTCAGACCATATCATTGTCTCCACCCTGCCAGGAAAATGAGTTACATTTAAGCAGTGCACTTACAGTAGGTATTGTTTAAGGCTCATGCACTTGAGTTTCAATTTAGGCAATGAGCTTCCCATTTCCTTTCCAAACAAGGACATTACACCCAAAGTAATACTTTGCAATTCTGTATTTTGGTTGTAACTTTCCATCACCTCGCTGCACATGCGCATGATTATTCTGAGAGTCGAGGGGTATAGTTTCAGGAGAGCTGATGCTCACACTGCTGCTGAAATCACAAAGTTAAGTTTTCTCTCCAGATAGATAAATTGAGAACCTTGTTTTTTTACTTGTTGCTGCTTGTCACTTTCAAAGCTGGGAAATTAGAGGTTTCATATGTTTGGATCTGTGGTTGTAATGCCGCGAAAAATCTGTCAAAGTGGTTTAATTTACAGGTCCTTGTACCGTCACAAAACTAATGGAATGGGAAACTAAAACAATTAATTTAATGCTTTTTTTCTTTGTAAATATGTTCATGTTACACTGAGACGAACTCAGGAGGTGGAACATGGTTTGTGTTTATGTGGAAATGCCAGTTTGATTTGTGGCATGACTAATACTTATCATGTGAAGTCAACAACCTGTTGTTTACATAATTAGAGTCAAGGTGTGTCTTAATAATTATTTATCAAACCTCATTATAGCCCCAGAGCTTTCCACAGAGTTCCTATTAGCAATATACTCATATTTTAATTAGTTTTACTCACCCTGAGGGCTCATTTTCTTGTAGACTCTATATTGTCTTCTCATATTGATATCAACTCGAAGTGTGTGCATCCCATTGATTTAAATTATTAATGCATGTATACAAGTAACTTTAACTGTCGACATGAGGTGCAAGACTTCAACTTTTCACACTGGAACAAAAGACCTGACGTCTTTGCCACTGTCACAAAGGTGTGTTTACCTTTGTAAAATGTTTTTATAAATGTGCTCCCTGCAATAAGTAACCTGTAACATTTCCTTATGTCCTGGGACATGGCGTGGAGTGGCAAAGCTAAACACATGGTGAAATACAGTAGACACAATCAAGTAGGCACTTGGCACTTTCCTTGGAACATGCAACACACACACACACACACACACACACACACACACACACACACACACACACACTGTGTGACTAATACCACAGAGTTTCAGTGGTTCAAATTAAACTGAATGCTTAAAGTTAAGTATGATGTTTATGTTACTGTTAACATGTTTAGCATTAGCGCTACCGCTATCCTACATGCTAACGTTAACAGGCGTTTACACGCTAACAACCACATTGCACAGCTAACTTGCGTGTTAACACAGATTTAGACTGACATACAGTAGGCTATGTGTTGGACGAGTCGAATATTAGGAGTTAGGGGGTCACAACATTAGCGACAGAGACGATAGTTATTGTCCAAAGTGTGTTTAGTGACGCTTTCTACAAGTTATCCAAGCTAGCTAGCCCACATTAAAGTTCTAGTCTCTTGCTTACTAACCAGCTTAGCTAGCAAGTTCTGGTACCATGGTCATTATTTTGACAATAGTTCTGTCTTGTTTTTTTGCCCCGGTTATGTTAACTAATAAAAAATATAATAAAATATTTTTGCAGCTGAGACATAATGTAGCCTATCTGTAATGTAGCTTCTGACCTGCACTGACTCCAGAATGTAACACTCTCTAGGTCAAACAGGCCTGACAGATGTTTAATGTACTGTGTGTGTGTGTGTGTGTGTGTGTGTGTGTGTTTGACTACAAAGCGTGAGAACATGGAGGTTATCGTTTGCTTTGTAGTTTTTTGCATCGCAGCTCTCCATATTTTGACATTTGCGATCAGCCCGGTGGAGGTCAAACAGTGTAAAAGCCAACAGTGATATACTGTTGTGTGTGTGTGTGTGTGTGTATCTGATTTACTGTGTGTGAGAACGTGGAGCCTGTCATTTCACAAAACCACATGACTGGCGCTAAAAAGAGGAGGAGGGGGGGGGAGTTGTGTGCAGAGGGTGGGGGGTGGGGGGGGGGGGGTTAAGACCACATTTGGTTATGTTAAGAAGTCCTTGAAGGGTAGTTATAATTGTCAGATATACCAGTCTGACTCATTGTTTATGGCTCGCGACAAATGCCCGTGTGTACTGAAGCCTTCCATTCATCAAGCTACCATTACTGATTAGGCCTGTGCTGAGTTATGGTGGGAACCAGTAACATTTCCTCCCTCATGTAGACCCGGGTTCCTGCTGATAACAAACAACCGCACGTACGTGCACCACGGCCTGTGCTGCATTGCGGGGAGAATGGTGCATTTCAAGGCCCTGTTGTATTCATATTGGTGGCAGTGTATTAATAGATTTATGAGACATGGAGGACCCTTATATAAACCAGGAAATACACAGAAGGTTCCTCCCAGTGCCACTTATTACATTTTCTATTCAATCACAGTCATGTCATCACGTGGGCGAACTTTAAGTGTGTACTTGTTCACTGCAGTTGTGGGTGTAATGCATGTGATATTTTTAAACACAGTATTTCATTATGTATATGACTTCCGTTATATGTTCATATTATATTGTTTCCCACAGCGCCCACTCTTTTTAAGAAACCATTTTAAGGCGAGACACGACATCAGAGGTTTTTCATGCACTGGTCCATTTCAAGTGCGTCTGTAGATTTCTCCTTAATTCAGCAACAGTTCAAATTACACAATGCGTCATTTGCATTTTTAAACATAAAATGTCAGAAAACTTGTAAAACTGCTTTTTAACACAAGTCTTATAAATAAATACCTTCTGTAAGTAAAACACTAATCCATCCATTCAATCTAATCCATACTCCTATTTATTATACGTTATACAATGCAGTGTGCAGGAGATGAAGTGTGTGTTTATAGAACCCCTACATTATAACTTTTATCATGCTTTTATGGCTTATTACATTTTATTTTATATTTTTTATATTGCATTGCTTTATTGCCGCACTGTATCACAGTTTCTTTTGGTTGCTGCATTGACTTGTATTTCTCCACAGGGACCAATAAAGTTTCATCTCCCGTCTCCTCTGCAGCCACTTCTACAGGCCGTTTCTGTAAGTGAGAATACATTCTTTCTCCATCTGCCAACTTAAATAACCCTTTAAACTGTGTAATGCACTAATGAAGACGGATGGATCCGTGTATGCGAGAGCTCCTCTCTCAATCTACTGTGTTTGGTTTGGTCTCCAAGCACCCGGATCGTGTTTGACGGCGGCTTAGAAAGAAACATAAAATATCTTTGCACTCAAGGTGCTTTGGAGAGGTTGAGCCCTGTTTGTTCACCTGTGTTGTGCCTTTTGGGTACAAGACTCACGGCAGTGTCTGCCGGGAACATTAGCTGAGATCTTTTGTGAGCCACACTAATTATCGTGACAGACCTCCAGTGTAGGCGCTGATCAGCTGCACCTTCGTGTTGCATGTTTAGCTTTTGCCAAAACTCTAAAACAATGTAAACCAGCGAGGGTTTGTATGTAGTGATGTGCCGAATGATCTGGTAAGGATTATACAGTGTAGGTATGCATGAGAGAGATGTGAAAGACATGAGTACGGTAAGTTTACACGCACTCGAGGAGTGAATGGGTTTACATGCACTGTAAATCTACATTTCTCTCCTACCTCACATCCGATTTTGGAAACATTACTTATTTTAAAGAGCCTGAAAACATATTGTCCTCTTTGTTTCTTAGCATCAGTGATTTGGATCCTACATGAACACAATATTTTCCCTCCCTGTGCTCTTCTCTCGCTGCTTTGAAATGGGCGGGAAAAGGGAAGTTTGTTCGGTCACTGTCAATCAAATCCGATCTTACTACACCCACACAGTGTATATTTTGTAGTAGCGTATAAAGACTTTAGTTTGTCTGTGTGTGAATGTTTGAAATTGATCTATTTGGACTTCAAGAGGCTAAATTCAGTTTGATTTTATATGACATTAATTAGTATATATACACATTGATTTGTGTAAGGATGCTGTATTTCATCCAGCCACTCTGTTGTCCCTTCCTGAAGCCTTTGTCGTGCACATGCTTACACGTAAAAAGCCAATTAGCTTCCGTGTGCATAAGGAGATGGGCACCATATCAGAGGAGGATACCTTTTGAGAAAGCACATTTTTTATAACCTGTATACACAAATCATTCTTATGTATATTTCTAAACTACAGCTGTGTGAGAGAAGATAAGTGGTCGTGGCTGGTAGCGCTAACAACAGGACAGGCCTGATTAGCGAGACACAGAGGAGTGCTGGCTCTGCATTCCCAGCTGCCTCTGTCGCGAACACACTATCAACAGCACATCAACGAAACCCCCAAACCCAACCCTCCCAAAGTCACCCTCCAGAGAGGTGACACACATCCACTGTCCTCCCGACCTGGGGAGCAGTTAGGAGAAGTGGGGACAACATGTTCTCACTCTGCTGAAGTGCTCCTGGGCAACAGTCTGCACCTGTTGGAGTAAAAACAGTCACTGTGGGATCAATAACAGGATCTAACGTAGTGTTAGCGTCGGCTGGGTGCTTCCCGTCCTCTTTAATACGACCTCTGATGCTTTGAATCCTCCGTGAGGCTGTCACGAGGACCTTGATGATACTAATTTCGGTAGTTGAACGTTGGTGGATAATTGTGTGTATATCGTGCACTTAACGTTAAATCTTCTTGTACAGTTTATTTCTTCCTTCAGTCAGGATTAAATGAGGCATCGGTGGAATGTGGCTGAAGGTTTGATGCATTTTTTGGCAGGAACTTAAAAAGCTCGCTTTGCCAAATCAAGAAATAATACGTCCATCATGTGCAATACCAGGAATTCCACCGGCTCATCCCCACGCAGAGCAGAGGTCGGCATGTTAACTGCTTATGCCAAAGATGTTTTAAGCACCACTTTTCTGTTAGGCCACGGGAGGAACACCAACACACTATTCTCTGCCAGAGTAAAAATAACAACTGTTGTAGAGGATGTCGAGTATTTTAAAGAACCAATCTGAGTTTTAATGTGACGTGACTTGTGAAAGCAGGTTTTCAGTTTGGAGATTTATGCTCATTCCCTTTCTCGCTGACTGTTAGAAAAGACGATCGTTAACACTCCCATGCCTGTTTGCAAAGAACAGACATTCTTAACGAGGCTAATTACCTCACGGCACCGTCTCTGTACTCAGCACGCAGACATGAGAACGTGGAGCGAACGCGCTCTCAAAGCGATGATGTCAGGGACACATTCTCGACTGCCAAGTAAGATTATGTGCTATAAATCATCACTTTAGACAACAATTGACTTCCTTCTTATACGATGGCCTTTTTAAACCGTATCTACATTTCGAACACTCACACATGTTTACAGTCGAGTTGTCTGCACCACATTTCCACATCCGTCTCCTCCTCATGCACTTATCCATCCTGCAAATCTGACAACTTTATTGTCCATTACATTGACAACACTTGGACATCTGTCTCGCTCATAACATGGCGGTTAAAGATAGCTTTAAAAGTAGGGACTGACATATTTACAGTACATGAATAACATTAGATCTATACAACACACACACACCATATGATGGAACAGGTGTCCTCCTCTGTTCATTCACATATACATGTTCAGGGGCTGCGTGTGCAGAGTTCTGGACTACAGGCTTCAGCAAATTAAATCAATGCCTTTAAAATTGTTTCAGTTTCCAATTAGAATAAAATCAGGATCCATTTCACAACTGAAAATAAATCAGAAACCGTGTTGAATTTTGAATCTCTGGGATTTTAGCTTTGTTCATCTTTGAGATTTTGTCAGGTTTTAATGCCAGAAAATAGTTTCTGAAGATGTTCACGGGAGTAAACATTGAACCATTCAGGACGTTTGTAGCAGTCGTTGCTGCAGCAGACGGACAGTAATGAGACGAAGAGGCCGTGCCAGGCCAAGTCAGCAGCCTTGAAGGAGTGAAATCTAATCTGTGATGCAGTGGAAAGGATGTTCTGCCAGTCAACCACTCTCTTATTAGGACATGTGGGACCAGCTGTTTGTGTGTTTGTTCCTGCGCTGAACGCATGAAGAGAGAGGTTCAATGCTTGTTTGGCTGCAGACGGTGCAGGGCAGAACACACCGAGGTGCACAAATGCACGCACGCAATTACCGGCACGGCAGACAAACAACGCCTGAACAACTCCACATGTGGAAACACGACCTCGCAAACACACTCGTAGTGCGTTTGGCTGCGTCATAGTAACCGTCTCTGTTTCTCCTGGTCGCGGTTCATTGCTCCCAAAGCCTTCCTGCTGGGTGCGATCCCGTCCAGGCCGCTGCTGGTGACGGCAGAGCGGCTCGTCGCTCGGGGAGCGTTCTGCCTCGCAACACTCTGCTGGCCTTTTGTTTTTGCTGAGTAGCTGGTTAGCTGCTACGGTGAGCATGTTAGCACTTGCTGACCTGACTTCACGTCAGCTATTCATCCTGATTAACACTCAGTATCACAAGCAGAAACTGCTTTTCTCTCTTCCTTCCTGAAAAAGGTTTGCTAATTGGTGCGCATATTTTGTTCTCTACAGATAAAAGCACCCTTACACATCGTCAGAAATGTGGAACCGACAGTTGAGCAGGAAACAAACCGTGAAATGGCAGCAGTGCAAAGTGCTTTTGGTTTTATTTAGCTTAAAAGTTCATTCAGTTTAAAGTAAAAGACTCACAAAGCTTGTGCAAGACTCTCATTGGTCCTTCAGTATTTTGTTTCATATTCAGCGTATCCTGTCGGGACAAGTTTCATCCGAAGATGTCATCAGTACATCATGAGGCAGGGAGGCTGTGATTTACCAACACTGGTGTGTCACAGCAGACTGGATCAACCAAATAAACCATTTTCTGTATCCAACGCTTTAGTTTTTATGGTGTTGCTTACACCTGCACACACAATCACATCAATGCAATCATGTAGGCACGCACATATGCATTCACACACACACCTGCACATCTATGCATACAAACATTAGTACACACACACTTCCTCCTAGACTACGCTCCACCTGACACACACATACACAGATCTAACACACTGTACACATTTTCCAGTGAGCTCCCCTCTGACGCCGGCTGAGAATAGCTCCATCTCGTCGGTGTGTGAAGTGTCCGGGCTCTCACAGCTGATTGTGTGGCCCAGAGAGAAACGGTGTGAGGCTGTGGGATGTGACAAGAGCGCCGCCGTGGGTGGAAACTTCTCTTGAAGGAAAATTCCACCCACTAGTCCTCTTTGATATCATCAAGTGTTGAAGCTCACTCTCAGCTGTGGGCCGTACGTGGGGAAAGTTCAGTCGGTGGTGACTTTGAGCTGCTCTGTGGACATTTCAGGCTAAATAAGCTCTGCGAAAAATTATTCTTTTAATTTAGATTTGCTTTGAAAGATATTAGAAATAGAACAATAATGGTGTAAAATTACAAATGTAATACATTTGTTGATTCAGTCTATCTTTTAGTTCAGTTATATGTAGACTTTTCATTTTAAAAGAGAACACACACACACACACACATATATTCATGCACACAAATGAGTGCAAACATACATCAGTCGAAGTTATTATCTCTAGTTGCAGAGTGCATGCTATCGTGTGTGTGTGTGTGTTTGTATTTTCAGCATGTGAACAACGGGAGCGCTGCATGTATCTATTATAAAAGCCTGTGTGGGTGTAAAGCGTCTTCGCACAACACAGAACACCACAGAGCAGTTTAAGAGTTAGCAGCAGTAGGATTAGCATTGTTGCTAAAGCGTGAGAAAGTTGTGTGTGTGTGTGTGTGTGTTGTCCTCCATGATCCAAACTCCCCCTAGCCTTTCATCTTCCTGTTCTCACGGCTGTCAGAACTTCCTGCTCACGCCCAGTTGGCCCCACCCTCAGCGTGGCTGACTGCCCGCCCGCTCGCTGTCACTGCAGCGTCCACGTCCTTCCCTTTAATCGCGCCGGTCCCTTTAATTGGTCGGTGTCATCATTGTTTTACATTAAACACTCTGAAACGTGTTTAATGTACAATATGTGGTGTATTTAATTGTGAAAGGCGGTGCATGTGTTTGTGCAGTGTGTGTGGTGGTGAGTAAAACACAGGAGAGTTTGACGTCTGGGTAACCAAGACCCTGTAAGTAAATGCAGTCTGTGTAATTATCTACAAACATGTTTGTAAGTGCAGGTTTATTTACAGCTTAATGAATGACAGTTATGATGTTTGATAATTATTTGCGTGATGATGCGTTACATAATCCGGGATCAGGGCTTGACATGACTTTGATCATTAAAACAGATAAAAAGTTTATAAAATCTAAATGTGTATACAGAGAAAATAATGCACACAAATAGTGCATGTAAATAATATATATAATATATAATATTTGTGTGTTTGTCATTTTTTAGACATTTGCAGCCAAACGTATAAAACTTAATCTGTAATAAAATCATCATGTTTTCTTATTTTATCATCAAAGTTGACATGAAACCCAAAAACAAAGTGTGATAGTGCAAAGCTCATATTTAAGAGACGAGAAACACATATTACTTATAAACATATGACCCAAAACAAAGCACCCAACACCAAGAAGACGAGGAGTCTACGTGCAGCTTTGTGAGGCAGTATTTAGGTGCCTGTAGCTAAATGATAACGTCAGCATGCTAACGCACTTAAATGACGATGTTAATGTAAACTTAGCGTGTCAGCATGCTAACATACTCAAATACGAAAAGTAACACAAAGCACAGCTGAGGCTGATGGGTATTTGGTCACTTGCAAACATCCTTAAGTAAGGTAAACCATAGGGTTTGTGCAGAAAGTGTCATTACACATTCATAACCATGTTTTTTTAATTTTATTGCAACACTAAAAGAATGGAATGATCCTCCCATTAAAAGATCCTTGGCTGCTGCTCTCATCATTTCTCTCACTTTTCTTTTCCCCTGTGAGAAACTGCCTACATGAGTCATTGTTGTGAAGGTGAGAGAATGAGGCATTCAGTGGCCACATGATTTTCAGAGTGCTTCATGTCTTCATGCAAGTGGCTCTGCTTTATTGCCCCTCTGTGTGACCCCGCTGTAGTTCGGAGAGGCCGAAGCTATCATTAGCAGACCCTCCCCTTCACTCTGCAGCCCGGCAGCCAGCTGGTCCTGCACTCCCTCATTAGCTCCAGTCCATGTCGTCTCCACTTTACCTGCTGGTCATGTTACTACCCTCCTCTTATCGCAAACACCACGTAAGCTGCTCTCTTTAACCTTGCCCCCCTCTCCCCCGCCTCCCCCCTATCTTAATCTGTCTAATGTGTGTGTAAATAACACTTGCGTGGTCCAGATAGCTTTTGTTTTACCATCAAACAAGCCCCGACCATGGGAACCTGGTCATTAATTACCATGTGATTCATGGTTATGGCTCTGTGTCTCGTCTCGCCACTAGTCTGTCATTAAGACTTTCCCAGACTTCCCATCCCGGCCTCTCCCAGCTAACAGCTCACCCACACCAGCACTCAGCCGGGCTAAATCATCAACACCACAATATCAGCACCTTCTCTTCCACCAGGAAACACACACTTGTTTCCATGCATGTTACAATTACCACGATGCTTCTAAGACCAGTGTAGTGCCCGATAGCTCATCCAAACTAACGACTAATAAACAACTAATAGTATTCATTTAATATTTATCCACTTCAGGTTGTCCATTTTGAATGATCTTTACCTCACATCACACGGCGGCGGATGCACCTTTACAGTTGGTCTGCAAATGCATCCGCCAATAATAACAAAGAAGAAGAAACTTACTCGCCCAACCTGGAGCTTTCTTGCTATCTTTATTCAAGCATATGAGAGCATGTCCTTGATTGATTGAATCCTTGATTTCACGTTCAGATTTTGTAATGCTTTCCCTCACACTCACAGCGTTTTAGATTAGTTCTGCGTCTCCTCAAACTACCTGCTTGCACTCACATATATTGTTGCTTGCACTCACATATATTGTTGCTTGCACAGATTTCCTGCGCTCCAGCGTCAGCCCTTCTCCTCACACTCAGGCTGCTTCTGGGCACACTCTTGGATTTTTTTGTGCAATAAGAACTATCAAAATTCTCCTATAATTAAGTAATTAATAATGAAGTTCTATTCCAAGCTTAAACTGAACATGCTCATGCTGAAAAGTGCTTTATTTTCTGTCTCCGCTGGCGTTTTGGGGGAAAGCATTACAAGATCTGAAGGTGAAATCAAGGAGGTATGCTCTCTTGAATAAATATAGTAAATTATCTCCATACTGATGGAGTCACACGATACATTTAGGGATTGCAGAGTGATTATAGAGGTCAAGTTGACTTAACCGTATGAGACAAAATCAGACGTTTTCACATTAGTCACGCCACCGTCGTGATGTTAAGAAGACGAAGCTATTTCTATTTTAGATTGTGATCAAATGAAACTCCTGCAGTTTAAATGAGCAGTGTTTTCTCCTAACTTGACTTTGTAATGTGAGTTTCTGGTTTATGAAGAGCCTCGAGTCTAAACGTTTAAATGAGCTTGTTAGTGGCGTTGATTGGTTTTGGAAGCCGTGCGCATAAGAATGAGTTTCTGAAGGCCGAGGCTGCCACTCAGAGGAGCAGAGGCGCTGCCGTCAGTCTGCTGTCAGACGCTGCATTGAGTTTGAGCTTTAGTAACAGCTACAAACTGGACCGGGGTAAGGCCAGGAGTAATCTTACTGCCCGCTCCCCCCCCCCACCAAGCGCTCTGCTCTGTGTATGTGTTTGTGCTGCATGTGTCTACAGTAGTTATGGAAGCTCACTAATGACTAAGCCGGCTGGGAACTGTTTAACTCAAGATTTAAGTACAATGTTGAAGAGCTTGTATTTGAACATAGAGTATTATTATTTTGAGTAGTTTAATAGTAAAAACATTTACAGAACATCAATCTAATAATTTAGAGAATTTATAAATATTTAAGTAATTTCTTTTTATCACGTAGAACTGCCAGAATTTCACTGGTTCTTCTAAAATGTGATATTTATTAGTTTTCTCTGTGTTCTGTGATGGTGGATTGAGTATGTTGGGGTTTTGGACTGTTGGTCGGACAAAAAGCAGTTTTGAAGACGTCATTCTGGACTCTGCACTTGTGATGGGAATCTCTCACTGTTGCTATGATATGTTAAGAGCCAAAAGATGGATCAGAAATAATCTGCAGATTAAAATAATCAGTAGTTGCCGCTCTACTTGAGTATTTACATTATAAACGACATTTGGTAACTGTTTGAGGTTTGGGGTTTTAGACACAGAACAAGAACTCTGCTCGCTTATTGGCCTGTTAACAGTTTGTTGTGTGTATGTTTTTTGCTCGTTCCACAGTTGGGCATTAATAACCCTCCATAGATCCTTGACTGTGTGTTTGTATATTGTATGTCGGTGAGTGCTTGGTGTTTTTCTGTGTGGGTGTTGCTCCAGCTGCCCCAGACTGTAACTTACTCTACCCACAGTCTGTGCCCACACACACACACACACACACACACACACACTCACACTCACAGATACATGCAGCCACACACATACACACACACCCTACTTGACCCCCTCGGCCCAAACAGTTGCTCACGTCACTTCACTGAAGGCGAGAGCAGCCCGACTGTAAATGCTCCGCTCGATCATCAAATGATATTCTCAAATAAAAACTGGTTTCAGGTGTCTCCACGTCTCACTTTGCATAGTTTGTGGGGTCCTGCTGTCCTCGTGCCGCGTGTGTGTGCGTGTGTGTCAGCATGGACATTGAATCTCTGCATGACGGCAAACTGTGCTGTCAAAGCTCTTCTGAGAGATTTAGAGATTAAACGTTGTAGCTTTCAAAACGTTGTTTCAGTTTGTGTAGTAGGCGGTGTTTTAATGTTTATATCCTGCAAGAAAATGTCAATTTAATTACATTGACTGCACCTTCAGCAGGTTCCCTAAAACTTCAAATTCCAGCTTTGTTTCTCAGGTTCAAATAGTCACAATAACAGGACTGTAGTGCATAGGAAGCTTGGGGTTAGGGTCACTTTGTTTAAGGCTTTAACATCATTCAGAGGGATTTATTTTATCAAATCGTAGGTATAATATAAGTACTCACACTGTGAAAATAGTCCCCAATAAATGCACTATTTCCTGGTGTTTGAACATTTGTTGAAAACTACAATATGAAGCTGTTTCAGAAAAGTTCTGAGTCTTTTTTAAACAAATGAAACTTTATATTTTGACCTGTTTCTAAAGATGTAGGTCTTCTGTAGAAACCAATGGCTGCGAGACAGACTTGATAAATGATAGCATAATGCTCGTCTAATGCTTAACTGGCCTCGTCGTATGAAACCAAACATTAGAAAAGTTGCGTACAGTGTGTGAAATATGTTTCTCACTGAATGCAGTCTGACACACATGCACATGCACGGCCAGGAAAATACGAGAAGTATGAACAAACACACGGTCATACACAAACAAGAGCATGACACACACACACACACACACACACACACACACACACACACACACACAAACAGTGATTTTGTGAATTTATGCTCACACACACTCGGAGTGTGAAACTCTGGTTCCAGCAGGTTCCTCTGATCCTTTATGTGCTTCCTCTATTTTTAGCCACCTCATTAAACTGGTGCTAATGATTCGTAGCCGTGTAAATGGTCTGATAAGCTAATTATTGGAGGAGAAAAACCTATTTCCATCCCACCCACATGAAGGCCTCTCTGCGTCGCTGCTCTGTTAAAGCCTGTGTGATTAATAGCAGAGGTTTGGCGTGCACTGTGTGTTTTTATTATCACTACACAGAAATTCCCTGCTTTCACCAGAAGTGGAAACGTTTACATAGAGAACATCAGAGACGGGCTTCAGCTGATCTCATGGCTTTTATTTGTTCTTCATATAGAAGTGTAGAGAACTGACGTCGCTCTACTCTGACTCCATTCTCTCTCTTAATATCAGTCGCTCTTATTTATCTTTTGTTATTTTTGATTGTCTCAACCAGAAGTGAGAAGTAACTAAATAATACTCAACTTCTAAACTCCAATACCGTTTTGAGGATTTCATTTTAGGGAGTAAAAACAAAAACAAACAAGGAAGAAAGCAAAAGAGAAACTCAGAAAGAAATACTGGTTGAAAACATAGAAGAAGAGGTCCAGCTGAGGCTGATGGGAAAACCAAAGTTATCACAATTCATCCTGATGGGAACATGAATGTATGAACCCAATTGTGTGTGAGATTGTGAAATATTCCATTGATAATGCAAACCTTTCACCTGCTGGTGGCGCCAGAGGAAACATCAGGGAATCACCAAAGTTATTAGAGTTCATCTTCAGAGGACAATGAATGGTTGCACCAAATTTCACGACAATCCATCAAGTCGATGTCGACATGTTTTAGTCTGGACTGAAGTGGTGGAGCGAGCTTTGAGGAAGAGCATCATAGTAACAGCAGGTCTGTGCTCAATGGGCCGTGCTGCAGTCATCACCGCAGTGCAGGAAGTAGCCAGAGGACAAGCCCAGGCATGTGTGCTGACCCTGCTGCACATCTAAGGATCCAGAGGAATGTGAGTTGTATGCATGTGTTGAGGGGCGGGGGTGACGGTGGCGGTGGTGGTGGTGGCGTTAGACGGTGCAAAAGTTTCTCTATATAACTGTCGTCATGTATGTTTACAGAGAGACGGCTGCAGGAAGGAAGAAGCGAGGACGGGTTCAGTTACACCGCCTTAAATCATGTTCGCATTTTTGGTGTTTACACGGATACTTCTGTGACATTAAGTCTTCATTTTTCATCAGTACACACACAGTTACAGTTACACAGTTACAGTTACATAGTTACACAGTTACAGTTACACTGTTACACAGTTACAGTTACAGTTACACAGTTACAGTTACATAGTTACACAGTTACACAGTTACAGTTACACAGTTACACTGTTACACTTACACAGTTACACAGTTACAGTTACACTGTTACACAGTTACAGTTACACAGTTACAGTTACATAGTTACACAGTTACACAGTTACAGTTACACTGTTACACAGTTACAGTTACAGTTACACAGTTACAGTTACATAGTTACACAGTTACACAGTTACAGTTACACAGTTACACAGTTACACTTACACAGTTACACAGTTACAGTTACACAGTTACAGTTACACTGTTACACAGTTACAGTTACACAGTTACAGTTACACAGTTACACAGTTACAGTTACACAGTTACAGTTACACTGTTACACAGTTACACAGTTACAGTTACACAGTTACAGTTACATAGTTACACAGTTACAGTTACACTGTTACAGTTACACTTACACAGTTACAGTTAGTTACACTGTTACAGTTACACAGTTACACTTACACAGTTACAGTTACACAGTTACAGTTACACTGTTACACAGTTACAGTTAGTTACACAGTTACACTGTTACAGTTACACTGTTACAGTTAGTTACACAGTTACACTGTTACACTGTTACACAGTTACAGTTACACAGTTACATAGTTACACAGTTTCAGTTACACTGTTACACTGTTACACTGTTACACAGTTACACAGTTACAGTTACACAGTTACATAGTTACACAGTTTCAGTTACACTGTTACACTTACACTGTTACACTGTTACACAGTTACACAGTTACATAGTTACACAGTTTCAGTTACACTGTTACAGTTAGTTACACAGTTACACTTACACTGTTACACTGTTACACAGTTACAGTTACACAGTTACATAGTTACACAGTTTCAGTTACACTGTTACACTTACACTGTTACACAGTTACACAGTTACACAGTTACATAGTTACACAGTTTCAGTTACACTGTTACAGTTAGTTACACAGTTACACTTACAGAG